>NW_008705330.1:23446-49128 GCF_000326865.2 Helobdella robusta | reverse complement strand
ATCAACACTACTTTCAACATTGTTCAACTTTTTTATATTTCTTTTTAATTTATTAATTTCAGAGAAATTAGACATTTTATTGTTTTTTAAAAAATTTTTATTAAATAAATTTGCAAATAGCTATTTCGAGTTATAAATAACTCATCTTCAGTGCATTATATATAAGGTATGTAAGATGTTTAAATATTTTTAAAATATATATATATATATATATATATATATATATATATATATATATATATATAAAGTAAATAGTAAAGATATTTTAAAATGCCATTATTTTGTTACAGTATGTGCTCTTGACTCAGTTATATATATAAATATATATTTACATATATATACGATTTTAAACATATCGATATCTGGGTCAAGATCACATACTGTAACAATGTTTATATATTGATTAACTCGTATATTCCATTAAGCCAGTGTTTGAAGATGGGTAAGTATTTACGTAAATCCAGAGATGACCAACTATAAATAGTTAACTAGAAGTTAATCACTTGTAGTAAAGCTGTAGTTTATAACTACTTTTTTCGAGTAATTTATAATGGCTAGTTGAGTGTTTTAAAAATAGTTACTTCTTTTTTAACTACTTGAATATTTTTCTTTATAGAATAATATGTTAATTAAAATGTTTTTCAATTCTGAAAAGTACATCCCTACTATTTGTATTTGTTTAAAAATACGTCGGCTTTGGAATTCCGGAGGGTATGTCGTCGAAAATTTTCGAAAATTACGATTTTTCCGTATTTCCAACCATCGACTTCTTGAATGTCTGCCACCTTTAGTTTGATTCACAGGTCACATATATCAGCTGATCTGAGGGATTTCATAAAACGTTTTTTATTAAAACACTTAGAAGTTAAAACAAACTGGTAAAGTTAGGAATGATTTTAATTTAATATTTAATTAAGCTTAAACTAATTAAAAATGAAACGTTTTAATGAAATGGAAAACAACGGCGAAATTTAAAGTCTTAGTAGAAAATGTTCAATCATGCAACAGAACATAAAAATAATTAAAAATGTTCATTTTGCAAATAATATTTTCTCGTTTAAGTAGTTACCGCGATTCACTTATCAGAACTTTTTTAAACATTCAAAGTAAGAATCAGTTGAAAGCATTAGAAAGTGCCCCGGATCATT
This sequence comes from Helobdella robusta, assembly GCF_000326865.2. NCBI lineage: Eukaryota > Metazoa > Annelida > Clitellata > Rhynchobdellida > Glossiphoniidae > Helobdella > Helobdella robusta. Next base: position 47,980 of record NW_008705330.1, on the reverse strand, counting down.
TCACAGACAAAAATCCGCATATATTATAAAATATATATGGGGTATATACATATATTCTATATAAATATATACATACGGCCTGAGGGTTGTTCTGGAAGCTTTTTCTTTATACATTATTTTGTATTTTAGCTGTTGCGGATATATATTTGTTTTTTTTTGTTACATTTTTCTAATATTTTTCAGAGGTACCAGCAGCTAATTTACAGCGCATCACACACATTGAATGTGATAAGCAGAGACCTCTTTGCAGTCGAATACGGTCATTGCAATAGCAATGCCAGGCACTTTACCGTTACACCCTCGCACCGTCAACATCATTACCTTTAGGTATGTTGTTCCAATCATAATGGATACGTGACCCAGGAACGACACAATATTGCCATTCAGCTGTTGCGAATATCATTACCACAAGGTTCCGCGCGTAAGAGGATGATAGTTCTTAATTTCAATTTATTTCAATTCAATTATGAATCTGGTGCAAATGAATCAATCAGCTGAAGTTTATTAGGCAGTAGGCACGACGCCAAATGTTTATCCCAAATTACATTACAGGAAAGCAAACAAAGCCCAGTTCTTAACATGAAGCCGTACCCATATTTCTGGTAAATGGGTTTGATATAGCCTAGTGTTTTTGGCATTTTAATCTCGAATCAATGATCAAACCAGTTTTATTTGAGCAATTCACACCAGCATTTTTGTTGTACAATTGAAACAAAAAATTCTGAAATTATTTTTATAAAATACGAAAATCGCGAAAAAATAACTTCAAAAGGTTAGCATATCAATCGGAATGGACAAAATATAGTTTTTGGAAGACATCAAAGTAAATGTTTTTTATATCAGATTTCCATGCAAATAATTGCATCTGCCTTGCTGACTTCCAGTTTCTTCAGGTCACTGAACGCAACTGGCTGCGGCGCACATGCGGGATGCTGAATGCTGCCAGCCTGAACCTTTCCTAACAAATCTTTAACAATACCTGCGCTTAATGTTAAGGTCTACTAGTAACTACTAAATTTTTAAAAAATACTCCATATTCTTTATATTCCCCAAATATTATACAAATTTAATAAACAATTTGTAGTAACTCATAAACGTGAAGTCCTAAGTTTAAAAAAAATCATTACATAGTTAATCCGTGTTAAAATGGACGCATAGAGCTTATTGCCATCAAAGGATACAAATCCATTTACCAAGTTTGCACGAAGACAAAGTCCAAGCCTGGTCAAACAAATACCCAACGCTGGCTTGCTTCAAATACAACTGCATCGAATCCACTGGGTCTATCTGCATGTGATTGATGAGAGGCATTAAATTGAAATCGAAGCACGACATCTCTTGATATCGAACGAACTTGATGAATAAATGTAAAAGCAATTTTTATTTTTGAATATACCTGATTTAAACCACTCCAGACTTAACAAGTTTGGTGAATAAGTTTAATGACATTTTTAATACCGGTTAAAAACCCTTTCAATAAATATGATCAGTAAATATTTTAATAAGAAACAATTTAAGACCTGGAGCAGGGGGTTACTCGTCACCCATCGTCCACCCACCGACAAACTGGATATAATCTCTTGCTTCAGAGGCTTCCACGACGACAAATCATCCTTACCCGCCAAACTGTCTTTCTCCGAGGAAAACAACCTAACTGAACATTCAGCAGCAAGCTCAGACTTAAATAAATCACTAAAATAAAATAATTACAACATATTCCAGAGCCAATCAAACTTAACAGTTGACATAAGGAAAAATATTGAAGAGGCAGAATGGCAGAAAAACGTTGATAGATGAGATTGATGTTAACAACGTAATAAAACTGTTATAAATCAGTGCAAGGCCTAACTGCCAGCTAACAGTACCAAAGTAAATGATGAGTAACAGCGTAACCTCCATTATCGACAATGATATCTGCTCCAAGCTGCCCTGTGGCGTCCATCAACATGCTTACTAGGTTTGTAGCACCGGCCTCTGCATGGCTTTCCATATCTACGATGCAGTCTCTTAGTGTTGAACACGTTAACAACTCAATACGATTTTTATGAAAAACAATAAAGTCAATAATTTGTTAAAATTGAAAATGGTTGAGCAGTGCGTTTGTTGACTCCTTTCATTATGAAAGATGATTGCGCATCACCCCACACACACCATACACACACACACACACACACACACACACACTATACCTTCTGAAGAACACGAGCTTGAACAATTATTTTCAGAATAATACATTCAAGATTATTTTATGCAGACGAGAATAAAAAGTTGTGGGTTAAACACACCAGCTGAGATATAATTTTTAATATTTACGATAGAAGCGACGACCTAAACATGCAGAACGAACTTTGTTTATTTAGGACAAAAGTAGATACAATCATACAAACACGTGCGTGGTTGAAAAATCATTCAAATTTTAATGTTTAAAAGACAAATATAACATTGACAATTTAATTCTTAATTTAAGAATTAAGATTTTATAAAATGTAACCAGGAGGATGACTGAGACTTTGCAAGAAATTCTTATCAGCTTTCTTTGACACAATTGCAGTAACCTGACCCAACCATAATCGAATGTACATTAAAAATAAATAAATTCTATATTAACTATTTCATACGTGTTTAATAAACATGCATCAGCAAATTTTTGAAATCACGTTTAGTTGGTGATTTTGTAGCCAAATTTTAAAAAATATTGCACAAAATGAAAATATTCTTTTTATCTCCACTTAAACCCACATTGGCCTTCCATAATTTAGCAAGTTGAAGAAGCAAGCATCCAAAAGATGAGGAGGCGTCACATAGGACGAGACGATCGTTGGCTTTCAAGGCAGCAAGGTAGTGCAGTGCTGTGTATGCCTTGACACCTTCACTCATCAGCAGGACTGCTTGTCTGTCGTCAACATCTGCCGCGAGGTCAACTGTTAAGAAATATTAGAAATACAATGATAATCATGTTCCATGCAACAATCATAACTATGTTCCGTTCAATAATTTAGAATTACGTTTAAAAAATTCTTCAAACTTTTCAAATGAGCCTATAAAAAGAGCAGGTTGAATGCGGAAAATGAAAATGGGTAAACCTCCAGGTTACCAAAAAGTTGCAGCAAAAACTTTGAAGGCTGGAAGTAGATGGAGAACATTCGATACTACTTATCTATAAAGTTAAAAAATCCATTAGATCGTGGAGCTAAAGCACAATCAAACTGTTGGAACACACTGTGACAGTGTTGGGCAGAATTTCGATGAGAACAATAATTAGGAACCAAGATTGATGAGATGTAATTTGGCTTTCACCATAAAGGAAGTATTAAAGCGTGCAACCAGCTAAGGAGCCAACAGTCATGACGATGTTCATAATGATGACGATTATATATATAAACAATTAATTGTGAATAATTATGAATGAAAATTTTCTTTCAATGAGATTGATAAAATTTTTAAAGTTTGATGTCTTTTTAGTGCAGTTTAGGAAAAAAAGATTTGCATAACAAACATGACGCCATTTTACACGCATGCAAACAAAAGTCCAACTACAATAGCATGCCAGCAAGCCTGGTTGATTAGACCAGCACCAGCTTGCTGCAGGATATCCTGAAAAATTAAAAAGTGCTTGAAGAAAAAAAAATTGACTTTGACAATGATAAATGTAATAAATAACAATAATAACGATCGTTTAATAATCAATTCATTTTATTGTGGTAGAAGAACGTTCCAATAGTTCGTCATCTACAGCAGCAAAAACTTTCTGGACAAAAACTACAACAAGTTCAGACCCAACAGAAAGAAAAATAAATGCAAGCAAAATTTTTCAAAACAAAAGTTTTTGCTTTAGCAACATGACAAAACGTGTGCCATTATCAATCATTTGCCATTGATTGTTCAACATTGAAACTATCTCCTGCTACTCCATGCAGTCATCCACATTATTTTGATTGCGTGCTGATGCTAAGCATTGGACGTAAACCAAAAAATTTCATGGACCGAGTATGCATGAGTCGGAGAATGAACTTCAACAGCAACCATCAACAAAAAATATGCCTGCAAAAAAAGAAGTTGGTGCGTCTATTTACGTCAGATTACATTCTGAAAGTGCTTTTAAATTAAATAAAATAATTATAATAATAACTAGAAAAATGAACCAATTGACCAATTAGTTAACGGAGAGAAAAATGTTTTGTTTACCAACATATATCTCGTTGACCACACATACATCAGCTCGTCCATGTGGTTGTGAGTCCAGTGGAATACTAGCTTCAAATTCAATTAGTTGATTTCCAAAAAATATTTTATAAGATGTGGTACATCAATTTGAAAATATGAAGATAGTATAATCACTAACTTTTAAATAAAATTCATGTATAATAGTAATTTATTTTTAACAAAATTTGCAACAATGCTTGAACAAACTAAATGAAAAATAGATCAATATATTATTGTTAAACCATTGCTTTCCATATTCAATAAATTAATCAGAATGGTTCATGTCATTTGCTTCCACTACTAAAACATTCAAATATTCATATTTCCACATACATATTTGATTTAATTTACATCTGTTCCCTCTAATTGATAATTAAAATTATTTTAACTTGTATTAATATTTAATATATATATATAAATATATAAATATATATATATATATATATCATTGTAATTAAGAAACAAACACACTTACACAGTTAACAAAAATGGAAATAAATTGAAAGAATTCAATTTAATAAAATGAAGATTGAAATGTTAAATGAATATTCAACCTACAACTCTGTTGTTGACTTTGAGGCATGAGACCATGCTACCAATCTGCAAGACGCAACCTGAGACACACATAGCAGGAGAGAAAGATGATTGGCCTTTCTTTGAGAATAACTTCACCAGAACATCCTTTAGTTGGTTTTCAACTGGTAATCTCAATCTCTACATTTAAATCTTTCAATATAATGTTTAAAAGCAGAAACTGAACGCTGGAAAAAAACGCTTTTACAAACTTTGTAATATGTGTATAAAAAAATATACCGAATGTTGGCGAGCGAGGTAGCAGGCAACAACTTTGATGGCCACTTCCTTTTGTCCCACCTTAAAATCATTCCTCTCCTGCAGTAAGTACATATTAACATTTGTTTGTGAAAAAATTTGGCAATTGAATTATCAAACAGTTATAAAAATTATCACAGAATGGAATTATTACTTTAAATTAATCGATCAGTTTGATGCCAAACTTGTAATTAAACTTAATAAAACACTGAAATCTTGTTAAATCTGAGCATACAAAAAGTTTTAATTCATATAAATAAATAATAAAAATCTACATTTCTAAACTGCCTAAATTAAATTTGAATTGATTTGAAAAAGATTCTAAAAAATTAAAACTGTTTTTAAAATTAAAAGTGAAAAAGCCTTAATGTTACCAAGTTTATTATATGATTTGATGCTGTTTTCCTAAAATGTACATTAAATGTACAGGATTAATAAAAATTTTTAGCATTTTTATTACAATATATACATTCCTATAACTTTATTTACTCAACACAAATAATTACAAGCTACAACTAAGCGATTTACTTTATTAGTAGTTTTGTGATATTATTTTAATAATTATTTATAATTAATACATGCTGAATAGAGTAAATTAACCAGAATAACAAAATAAATTGGTAGTCTAATATTTAGCCGCAGAACTGAACTGAAATGCATCCCACTAGCTATCAAATCAAACAAATGAATCATTCATACATATGTTCCAAATTTTAAAAAAATAGAAAATCAACATAATATTTTGAATAACTTATTTAAAAATTAACAGCTTAAAAATAACGAGCCTAGGCAAAGATACTTGTAACCTTGTCCTAGTCTAGCCTAGATTAGATCTTCAATTGGCTAACTAAACAGGTTAAAAATCTAAATAGACTACTTTTCCAAAATAATTAAAATAAAATATTATGTGTGAAGAGAAGAAATACATTAATTTTTTTTAATTTATTTTTTTAAATAGTAATGAAAAATTAAATAATTTGTTAATTTTTTTTTACTCTCTAACTTAAGTCTTAACTACTAAACTATATTAAGTTAAAATTACAAACAAATAAATAAAACTGAAAAAATAAATTTATATAAATGTCTGGGAATGCCACACACCACCCATTGATCAGAGTACTGTCCCTCCTACTTTGCTTGCTACAGAATTTAGAAACAGATGAAGTATTGCTTTTTGACAAAAAAATAAACGACAACCAGGAAGGGCAAACACAAACTGTAAAAACACCAACTTCATTTTGTGAAGAGAATACATAATCGAAGTTTCCATCCTTGCATTCACACAAAATTGAACGCATCGCAGTCGTTTAGTAATTAGTTTAGTTTAGTTTTAGTTGATAGCAGATCAAAAAAAGTTGTACAGCTGAGGTAAAAGTGGACGCAGTTTAAAAAAGACTATTTGTAATTTTCAATCACAAACTAAATGCCCTTTTTTCAACTTATATATTTGACAATATTTAATTTCCAAGTTTGTTTTTTAAAAGAACCAACGCAAATCGAATAAAGTGTACACGATACAGTCAATTATTTGTAATCAAATGTACATTACTAATTATAATTTCTTAATATCCTTTTGAATTATTACAACTTTTCAAAGTTCAAACAGAAGCGGTTGCATCTATTTCGATTTCTATCAGGACGACTAGAAAATCCAGGAACTTGATGACGGCTCAACAACTTGTTTCAGCATTGAGATTATTATCTCGTTTACCTTCGTTAATTTTACTGGAACAAAGTTTCGTAGTCTATGTCAAATGGGTTTTGAATCCTGCGTATGCGTATCAATCTAATCGGTTGCAGCACTTTATTTTCTTTTTTAATTCACTGCTGGAAAATAGAACATTCCATTTTTTGCAATGATTTTTTAAGATTGATAATTCGTGCATAAACTAATATAACAGAACAAAATGATTTAACTAAATGTCTTTGAAGCCAGATCACTACAAATATTAAAAACTTTTGGCAATGAAAAAAGGATAGGACAACCTAAGACAAAATGATAAAAATAAAGATTCTTTAAATAATTTTATAAAAACATACTTAATATAGTTTATATGGTCTTATAGTTGCCCTTCCCACAAGCATCCAATGATTAAACTTGGAAGAGAGGGTAGTCTCAAATGAAATGAAAACCATGAAACGGAAGTTTTTTCATTCATTTACTTTCCCCAAACTCGTCTAACTAAATCGCCTAAACATTTTCAACTGGATTTCAATCGGCGGAGCATGATGTCCAGCAGAGGTGACAAACGTTCGGTTCCTGCGAAATTGCTCTTGTAATTTTCAAAACATAAATTAAGGTATTGTCGATTTGACAATTTCCATGATATAAAGACATTTTATTTTTACTTCTTATTAAACTTAAGCAAGATTTATGGGTGACATACTTTGCTTTTGTTTCTACATTGCAAAGCTTTTTCTTATATAATAATGACTATTTTTCTGCTAACAGATACATTTCTTCGTACTTTTTTTTAAAGACGCATGCTGTATTCAGGGCATGCCACCTGAACGCCCGCGGACTGATACCATTTGAAATGTCTTGATCGACTTCCATTTAACTCTTATAATTATTCCCAGAATACATGTCTACAACTAATATGCTCTTTTTGTTCACTTGTACAAAGAAACGTTGTAGTCAAACACTCGTTCTAGTTTATATGGAGTACCATAGCAGATGAATAATGATTGCGGCTGATTACACGTTATGAGAGAACGTAACAACGGAATCACATCCAGCTTAAAAAATTTCTTAAATAATGCACTGTTTTAAATTTTTTCTCATTATTTTTCTACCCTACAGAATCTGCAGACTGGTACCAACATTTTCGGATTGTCGGTGAATACATTCTATACGGGTGTTGATAAATTCCAAATATTCTAATTGCTATTTATTTTTTTATTATTTAAGCTTCCTTAGTTTTATATATTTAAAAATAAACAATGGTTCGTTTAAATCGAAAAAACATGGAAAGAATAGCGAACTATTAAGAAAGCGATAAGAACTAATTTGAGTTTTATTGCTTACATGAATGGTGCTTTCCCATGAGATGTCCACTCAATTAATTGTAATCCTTGCGAATCTTCTGCATATCATCCCACAATGCACACTGCAGCTTCTTTCTTCAAGTTTGCGTGAACGAACACACATCAACTGACGCATACACAGACTCGCATATAGACGCAAACGAACACGCATCTATATACACATGAACAACGCTCATGCATTCACAAGCACGTGCACACAAATGCATTCGCATGCATTCACACATACACGCATCTCCTTACACATATACCAAATATATTTGTGTTATTACACAAACGTTTCTACACATAAACGCATAGGACATTTTACTCACATAATTACAAAAATACACATGTTTACATAAACATTCACTTACACACGTGCAAGTGTTATTCATAATGCGCCCTTACATAAACACATGTACGTATGCTGAGGCGCAAACTGCACAGAAGCATATACACACATATCCTTACACAAACATATGCACAGACACACGTACACATAGACGAATGCACATACACATGCACGCAAAAATACGTATGCTTGATTGTGTGGAACAATTTTTTTTTCTAAAAGTTTCACCATTTATACAAACAATTACCCCTCCATTTATATAAACAATTTTACGAGTTCTATTGGAGTAAGAATTTTTCGAAATAAACAATTGTTTCATAGAAAAATAAATTTAATGGTGATACAATTTTTAGGTACAAAGATTGTTAAATTATAAATTTAAAAAATTGTTGAACATCTTAAATTTGTTTCTAAATAATGTTAACGTGATATATCAATAAAGATCAGTGAAGATGTGATTCACGTTCATAAGTTCATAAGCAATAAATTTAATGTGTTGTTAGGAGTCGCAACCAATTAATCAATCAATCTATCGATATTTATTAATTAATCAATAAATCATTCAATCAAGGATTCGTATAGATTTCTTAGCAGACTACTATTTTGTCTTCGCACTACAGTAATTTTATTTTGTATCACCTTCCATTTCATCCACTTCTCATCTCGGCGGGCCTTCCAGATTCTTTCCTCCAATTTCTCACTCTCGTTGGTGTAGTGGCAACTAACACGTCTTCCTGCATTCGGCAGTATATCCTAAACATCTTAGCTTTTTTACTTTGACCTTTTCTTATATACCTTTTGTTTTTAGATGATTCCTAGTTATGTCCTTTTTTTAGTCTTTAACAGACGGCAGTGTGAATTCTCGATTTCCTCTTCTAGAACTGAACTGAAAATTTTTTCGAAACTTAACAGTAGTTCATTTTTTTCTGGAGAAAACCAGTTGCTTAGAAGTGTAGTCAGATGTCAATAAATTTAGTAAGAAAAAATCAGTATCTTGTGATAATCTTACCATGTTTATTGTGAAAATACTTATAAATGAAATAGTTTCTCCGGTTACACATTTTTTCAACTTGTCTCTCTCAAACGGCGTTTTCCCAAATAGTTTTAAAACTGCCAAGATCATGCCTGATTATAAAAAGGCCACAGAATCGATGTAAGTAATTACAGACCGACAACACTATTGTTACCGTTTTCAAAGATTTTCTAAAAAATAGACCTTATACACCTGAGAATGAATTGGAAAACCGTATATTATTCTAACTTTAATAAAATAAATAATGACGACAAGAATTTGTTTAGAAATATTGAGAAATTTAATAAAAAACTATCCAACGCTAGAAATTTGGTAGATTTCATAAATTAATGTGTACACACACACACACACACACACACACAGATATATATATATATATATATATATATATATATATATATATATTTGTTTATTTATTTATACGAATATAATTTTAACTGCACCGTCTCTTTTGTGCATAGTGAGTCTACGCGATAGTGTTGTAGTAGCCATCCCTATATAGGAAGTTCGAAGACGCACACAGTCGTCAAGAGGACACGAAAAAATATCTATGAGAAGACTACGTTTCTAATATATATATATTTATATATTTTTTTCTATATATGCGTGTTTGTATATATAGAAGTTCATGTGAGTGCAAGCGTTTCCTTTGTGATTCAAATGATGTGGTGCGATTATTTCTAAAGATATTATTATTAGTTGATGCTTCGGACAACAGGACCCGCTTGTTTTTCTATGTTGTGTTATTTCTTTGTGTATTTTGTTCCTCATGATGATGTTGCTGTTAGAAATTTGTATTTGTCCCAAATTTAATGTCGCACGAAATTGCCAGCACTTCAAAAAGTCCGAGAACTGTTTACAAATGAATTGATTGAATAAATAAATAAATTATTATTATATAAATGAATAAATATAACATATTTATAGAAGATTTAAATAAATAGTTCAACCGATGTTTGTCTTTGTTAACAGAATTTAAAAATTCAAGTGCAATACAACTGGTCGTTTTTGTTGCACTCCTTTATTCATCCCATTATACCTTCTGTACATTAACAAGAATTTGTGCATAGTTAAATATGTTATGCCTGTTTCATACTAAAACATGTAATATATATAAAAAATAATCGATTTATAGAAATACTACGTTTATGAATTATCGTGACAGGCACGTAAATAGCAGGAGTAGCATAGAGAAGTGTCATGGAGCGTCCATTATATAATTGTCTGTTGATGAGGAGAGCTCTCTACTTGGTCGGCATCATCAAGAATTAGAAATAGAGGAGTATGAAAGCTGCCTAATCTCTCTTATTATCTTACGCCATCTGCGATCAACATGCTGCTTTTTTATTATTCTCTTTTTCATTTTAGAATATTTTTTTTATTATTCTTTAAAAATAATAAAAAAAAACACAGAAACTGCTACAGCATGCAAAGCAATAGTATAAAATGGTAACGAAAAATAAATAATGGAAAAAAAATGTTCAATGTTATTTGGTTTAGTTTTTATTTACAGCGTTTTTATTGTTTAAATTATGTGAGTTTATGTTAGAACTTAAGTTTATTGTTTTTGAAAAATTTTTGAATTGAAAACTTTTGTTTGAATATGAAAAATTAAATATGAATATGTTTTCACATTGATTCCCAAAATATTTAAGATAACCAATGAAAGAGGAACAAGTTTTGTTTCATGTTTTTTATTTAAGTGTTATCATATTTTTTTATGATATTTTGGGCCACACATTATTTGCAAAGTAGTTGATTCTGTATCATTATCTTCACTTTTTATGGCAGTACATTACCGTGTACACATATCTAAATTATATTATTATTAATTATAATATTATTACTTATATTATTATTAATTATATTATTATATTACTACGTTCACGCGACACTAAATTTCAACGCCTCCTCAAATAAGTCACGTTACAATTTTTTACGCAACGTTTGAACGCCAACGCATCACAGCTCATCACATCATAATTCATCGCGTCATAATTCATCACGTCATAATTCATCACGTCGTAATTCATCACATCATAATTCATCACATCACGATTTATCATATGGTTTTACGGTTGTAACATCTCAGCACGAAATATTACCTCGTCATATGATATCACATACACATCGTATGGTAACAACTTACTCGCAAGTTAGCACACATACACTGACAAACACAGACATACCAACATAGCAACATAGACTTCGATCTGCGATCAGAGAGATAGAGAGACAGAGAGAGATGATAGAGAGAGAGAGAGAGAAAGAGACAGAGTGAGAGAGACAGAGAGAGAGAGAGAGAGACAGACAGAGTGAGAGAAAGAGAGACAGACAGACAGAGAGACAGACAGACAGAGTGAGAGAAAGAGAGACAGAGAGAGAGAGAGAGAGAGATACAGAAAGAGAACAGAGAGACAGAGAGAGAGCAGACGAGCAAATGACGAGTACTTACGATAAGGTGATCAGGCAGGCGACCTATGGCGATGCATGCGTAAATCCCGATCATTTGATGTGATATGCACTGGTCATTAGTATAACCGCTCTCAAAGGAGTGGGAGGCAATAACGATAACGATGCTCATGTTGCCTTTTCTAGTTGGTTAGTTGGCAGGCTGGTTGGCTGGATGGTTGGTTGGTTGATTGATTTGCTTGATGGCTAATTGGTGGTTGGTTGGTTGGCTAGCTAGCTAGCTGGTTGGTTGGGTAGCTAACTAGCTAGCTGGCTGGCTAACTGGTCGGTCGGTAGGTCGGCTGGTTGTTTTGCTTTGTAATATTGATTGGCTTTATTGTGACTGAATGAACAATTTAATAGTTTTTATGTTGAACGTTATTCTAATCGATCGCCAGTTTGTATCGACAACAAAGTTATGCTCCTTTTATTGCAACTTTATTAGTAGCAAAACAAGAGTTAAAAAGAGCAACTTCCTAATCATCATCAAACGAAAAATTTTAATGAACATGGTGTCCTTTAGGCTTACTAAAATGCTCAGATACAGGACCGCAGTAAGAAAAATGATAAGAGAGCGAGGCAGTTGTAATCGATATGCAGCCATGAATCTCGACATATCATCTTGACTTCGTTAAAAACGTTCGTATGGTAGACGACACATGCTCATTCAATCTATCGTTTATGAATCGTTTGTTGCTCGCGGAGCATGTCTCGACTTCCGTTCGCTGGTTTGTGCTGCAAATCAAACGTCAGTGATTAATTTTTTTCGATAGAAATTTACTTTGTTGAATGCCACATTTTTTCTTTTATAGAAGTTTTTATTTTGCAACAACTATTACCACTAATTTTTATGGAATTTTATTTTATTAAATATAAACTGTTTTTTAAATAATGATGTTTTAAAAAGAATATTTCGATTAAATAAAATAACAATTAATTAAAATTTAATGATCGATTAATAACCTGCTTCGCTTCATGAAAGAGTAAACACTGTATTATTATTATTATTTTCTCAATATACTATAATTTTATACTCAAGCCAATTGAATATATCTACAGTGATTATCCAATCACCGTTTCTGGCTGTGAAAGTTTAACCCCACCCATTCCGGTTAGACGAGGAGTTCTCCGGGGCGACCCCACCTTCCCATTACTTTTTAATTTATGCTTTAACTTGCTGATGAGACTTATCGAAAAGGAAAAATTTCAATAGTGCGGGTCCACAGCCATTCTACATTCCAGAGCTTGGCTTCAATTTGCCGATGACACTGCGATCATAGCAAATAGCACTGACGACAGTGCCCAAAAATTGATCGATTTAAACCAAGCCTGATGTAGCGCAACTGTAATATGCATAAAGATCAGCATTTGGCATGAGGAAAAGAAATGGTAGATATAGATATGAACAATTCTCTCCCAGGCTGACCATCGACGATAAATCAATTTCGTTTAACTAGGAAAAATATATGATTATTAAGGATGCAATGCTAAAGCGGAAAAACGCCTGATTGATTGATAAACTCAAGATATTTTGTTTATCATAAATAAGTTGGATACCACACTCCAGTGGAAATGCAGATAGTTCGCAGATATATCCCATCGCAATTAGCTTTTGAATTACACACCTATGACTTTTCGTTGACATGGATTGGGAACTATTTGGACCCTTTGATCGCAGAATCGGTGAGAAATTGGTTATCCTTGCCAGTTAGCAGCTGTGTGTCGGAGTGTACTCCCTTATAAATCAGGAAGATTAAACTTGAGATCACTTAAACATTACACCGATGCGTCGACGGTCAAACTCCGTAACTACCTGAAATCGCACGTCAACAATGAAATAAAATGTTTATAGACTGAATATCACAACAGTTACAACAAAGTCAACAATATCCTTTTTGATTCAGCTGATGTAAAACCGACACTTAAAAAGCTGTCGACAGCTCAACAAAAATCCAATCTCGTACATCTATCCTCACTGAAATGGCAGTAACAAATATTAAATCGATCATAGATCACGTCCCGAAAACGGGCGTTTCCCGATTGTCAAAGTTCCTAGCCGATTTGCTAGAGACTTTATTCAAATTTATTAGGAAGGCATTAATTCAAACAACTTCATACAAATTCCAATCTCTCCAGATGGGGTAAGTCCTCCAACGCATTGTGTCCTCTCTGTAACGCATTGCCGACAAACAAGCACGTCCTGTCAATTTGTGGTTTAGTTGCAGCTTCAAAAAGATATACAACACGTCATATTAAAATATTGTCTTTTATTCTGGAGAAGATTGGATCGGTTGCCAAATCAGATGTTACAATCGCCGATACGACTAACGACGATTTTGTCTCAGTATCGTTCCTTTTCAAATCATTTTTGCCCGATATAGTACTTCTTCGAGGTGATACAATCGAAATAAAATTGACAGTCTGTCACGAACTCAACTTCACCCCATCAAGGAACTATAAAATATCTAAATACCAGAACATCCATAACAATTTGGTCGACGAGAAGAAAAGCCTCAAAATTATTAACACATTTGAAATCTCTCCACTAGGTTTTTTTAAACACTTTAACTTATCACTTGTGAATTTTATTTGGTCTGACCAATTTCATAATGATTTGACTAACTCGACAATATCAGCAATGTATGCAATTTATTGCGACAGAAACTCGAATGTATCATAACTTTTTTTAGACTTATCTTCTATTTCTAGTTGTACGCATTTTATTTTGATATAATGGCGAACATCGTAGACTACTTTACTGATTTTTATTTTATTCTATTTTATCTTATTTTCACTTCATTGTATGTTTATTTTACTTTTGGCAAAATAAACAGTTTCCATTATTATTATTATTATTATTATTATTATTATTATTATTATTATTATTATTATTATTATTATTATTATTATTATTATTATTATTATTATTATTATTATTATTTGATTACCGATGATGTTGAAAGTTGACTGGCTCTGCCTGTAAGCAGTTGTTTGGCCTTATAAACTGGCTGGTTTAGAATCACTAAGAGTAAAATTCCCGCAAAAATCTGTGGCCTAAAAAACTACATCAAAATAGACAATTTGCTTCTGGACTTGGATGACATCAATCCTACCCTCAAAAATTTTAAATCCGAGCAACAAGAAATTAAATTCGTCAACCTCACATCTCTTAGTTGCCAAGGTGCAGTGAGAGAGCATATCAGCGCGTCTCAAATTATTCGTTGGTCGAAAACGACAACCACACTTACAGAAGTAATTATTAAATTTGTCAGCAGCTGCCAACAAACTCCAACCTGGTCAAATGGGGCAGATGTTCTAACACTCTATGTCAGTTATGCCTAGCCAAGCAAACCAACAAACATGTTATATCTAACTGCGGCTCAACAACAGCTTTGAAAAGATGCACGATTCAACACAATGCAATTTTAACGATAATTTTAGAAAACATCAAAAAGTGCACAAATCCAGAAGTTTCGACTTTGATTATGATGATCGCCACCCAGTTTCAGCACTTTTCAAGTCGTTTCGTCTGGATATTGTTCTGGTTCACAATATCATCATCGAAGTTCTAAAATTAACAGTGTGTCATAAAACAAATTTGACAAAGTCGAAAGATTTTAAAATTAACAAATATGATTAAAATTTGCAATTAAATCTAAAAAGCGAATACAGTAACTTAAAACTTTCAATAAAAAATTTTGAAATTTCTCTATAAGAATTTTTAAATACTTTTAGTTTATCGCTTGACAATTTAGTTTGGTCTTAACATTTTAGAAACATTTTAATAAACTCTGTTTTATCATCATCACATTCAATGCATTGCGGCCGAAATACCAAACGAATCCTTTTTTAAAATATTTTGTTAGCACTCATTCATATGGAATGACGAGCAAAATAGACAACCTTTTTTTTATTAATTTTAGCTCAATTTTATTTAATCTAATCTTATACTATTATTTTATTTTACTATATTGGTAGTTTTTTATGGAATAAAAAGCAGTGTTCATATTATTATTACTATTATTATTACTATACTATCATTTAATGATAAAATGATAAACACTGTTATAAGGTTATCGTATGATTTACTGCGACAGGAACAAGCTATGATGCTAATTAAATATATTTCACCATCCTGCACTTAACTTCACAATGAGCAAAATGGTCTTAACCTTTAATATTATTTTATACAGTTTTTATAAATTTTATCATTGCGCATTATTTAATTAACATTAACTTATATATATATATATATATATATATATATATATATATATCATTGTATGCTTTTTATGGTGAAAAAAAAGATGTTCCCATTATTACTATTATTATGTATTCTTTTCACACAGCTGAACCGAATTATTATTATTACTACAACACATTAAATCCTATATTTCAGAGCGACATCTCTGCAGACATAGGAGGAAGCGAAGCACAAAAACATGCGCACGTGCTAAAACACAACAACACACATACACACACACATATATATACACACATACACACACACACACACACACACACAGTCGTCCACAACAACACACACGCACACAAAATGACATGCACTGCTTATTATTATTATTATACCCCTAACAACACTCGTTTACAATCAATTGATTCACAATGGTTTCATGAAGAGATGTTACCTCCCGCCAATCCATCAGCCCGTCTGATGAACTCAAACAAGCATATTAAGTGATAACGCAAATAGGCAAATAAATTCCCTCCAATATGTTGTCCATGCCATGTGTGCGTGTGCGTGTTTATGCAACAGATAACATGCGTCTACATGCATGAATGCCCGTGTTTAACAAGCTGCATCACGTTTTGGTGGAAAGTGAGACAACATGAATGTATGTTTATATCATATCGGGTAATGTTTGTTACGAAGGGTTTTTGGAAATAAATATCATATAAATATTGTGAAGTTGTGTTCGGCTTGCTTATTATTATAACACTTTCCTCGACTAACGAAAGAACAACCAAATTAAATTAGTTTTTATTCAGTTTTTTATATAATGTTGAAACAAAATTTAGAAAATTAAAAATTTCAACATTCACTAATACTCATTTCTTAAGCTCTCTATGAAACACAAAGTTTTAAGATCAACAATTTCTAAATTAAGCACAGCGTAATAAAATCAGAATTTCAAATGAAACAAAATAAAACTACTGATTGCTGCGTCAAAAATCTACTTATTCAAATCGCTGTATTCAACATAACGTTTCAATATCATTAATGAGTTTATTAAAATCGATTATTAACAATTTATAGTAATTGTGTCATATGAAGATAAATGAAAAATCACATACTTAAAGGTTTATGGAGCTGTTAGAATAAATTTTGAAAATTGAGATTTGTTTTCACGTGTTCACAATTTTTTGACAAAAAAATAAGTTGTGGCAAAACGTTTGCTTGAAATTGCCCTCGAATGTGGACGCCTCATATTTTTCATCAATCGGTTTCATATCAAGAACAGTCTCGAAACTTTTACGCTCCATTTTGTTTGGCGCATTCTTTTCGATACAGATATTCTTGCTCTTGTCAGCTGCTTCCTTTGTTGATTTGTGACCGTTTTTGTCGCTATTATTTTCAAATTTTTCAAAAAATAATTCTGTATTACGGTTTTTGTGTTTTTCTTTGAAATTTTCTAAAATTAATTCTTTGTTTATTTTGTTTTGAAATTGGTTGTTGAACTGCATAGAATGAAAATTTAGTGGCGGTGCAGGCATTGAAATGTTCCAAAACTCTGAATTCAACGTTGAAGACAGGAAAGGAACGAATGAATTTGTCCGCTGCTTCCAGTTTAAAATTTCGTCTTTGTTCTCTTTTGTTGTTTCTTTTAATTTATCGGTGCATGAAATTATATGCAACTTCTCATTCAATCTTGGGTGGTTTTGAGGGATCAACAAAGTAAGAAGAGAAGGATGAGCCGGATTGAAAGGAAAAGAAGTGCTTGTTGGAAATTTATTTGCAATGCATTCATCGGTCTTATTGTGAGTGCTGCCGGAGAGCGATGGTGGGTTTGTGGATGGGCTGTTGATATCCAGACCTGGATTCTGTTTCTTCCATTTTGTTCTCCTGTTCTGAAACCAAATTTTGACTTGAGTTTCAGTCAGGTTCAAAGCCAGTGCCAAGTTAAGTCTCTCGCATACGGAGAGATACCTTGTTTGACGAAATTTGTTTTCAAGGGAAACCAACTGCTCGTACGTGAAAGCAGTTCTCGCCCTTCTCAGCTTGTTGTTGATGTTCTCGCTCATGTTTTCTGAGTTGTCATCGTTTTGGTGTGTGCTCTCAAGATCAATATCGTCATCAAATTCTTCTGCTATATCCTCTTCGTCATACAAATTAGCATCAACATTCGATATGTTGTAGAATTTGTTTTCAGATGCACGTAGATTGAATTCATCTGAATTGGACAATTTGATGTTCTTGGGAGAATTGAAACCATTTTTGATTGTTGTGGCGATGTGGTTGTGATTCTTGCTGAACTGAGCTCCATCAATGGAATCATCTAATTTTGGAGATGTCAGTTGGAAAATTAATGTTGTTACGAGATAATGTTAGACTTTAATGCTATTCACACAAATGAAAAATAAATTAACGAAATGGAAATAACTCAAACGTACTTCTACTGGAAACAGATTTATTTCCATGCACAACGTCATCATAGAAAGAATTTGTGTGACGTTCTAACTGTTTTAAAAACTGATCATCCTGAAGAGTTAGGTGGTACCACGATGGGGAAGCGTTAAAAGAGGGCATGAAAGATGGTGCGAGGCTTTGCGTGCCAATCGCACGTGGTCTGCTGCTGCTGCTGCTGCTGGTGGGTGATGAACTCAAAATGTCCTGGACTCGAAAACTTTTTTTTTTTTCTATCCGATGATTCGAAAACTCACTCTCCTCTGGAGGGGAAAATGTTGACGTGTACAAAGTTTGATTTCCATGCAGGATTGTTTCAGAAGTTGAAAAAGATGACATTGTCGACGACGATGATGACGACGATAATAGTGATGATGATGATGATGACGATAATAGTGATGATGATGACGTTGATGGCGAATTTTGTTCAGTACGAGTAAGCAAGGTAGTTGTTGATGACGAAGGTGATGAAGACAACGACGAAGATGGTGATGATGATAGTGATGATGCTAATGGAGTTTGATGAGGATCAGACAGAAATTCAAC
The DNA here is from genome assembly GCF_000326865.2 of Helobdella robusta. Taxonomy (NCBI): domain Eukaryota; kingdom Metazoa; phylum Annelida; class Clitellata; order Rhynchobdellida; family Glossiphoniidae; genus Helobdella; species Helobdella robusta. The sequence goes on along the minus strand of NW_008705330.1, from coordinate 28,894 downwards.
ATCCAATAAAATGGCCATGACCGAAGTGTCGATGATGATGATGATGTCGGTGATGTTGATGATGATGATGGTGATGATGATGATGTTGATGAGGGTGATGACGATAAAGATGATAATGTTGTCAATAACAATGGAGATGGTGTGTTGATAATGATGCTAAAATGTTGAAGATGACGAATAACAAGAATAAAATTTAAAAAAGAAAGCCAATAAGATGATGAAATAATATAAAATTAACAAATTATCTTAATTTCAAACAAAAGCTTGGTTTTATTTTTTTTATAATATAATTTAGACACTCAGATTTTAAAATTGTAGAACAACAATACAACAATATCTATTTTAAAATCATTTGAAAGTTTTTATGCTAATGAAATAAACTTTTCTGGTAATCCTCAACAAAAAATAATCTTTAAACATGTTTTAAATTTACATTTTCTTTACTTATGATTATTAACCAAGTGTCTTGATATTTTTTTTTCGAAGTATCAACTATCAAACAGTACACAATTCAAGACCACACACATGTCGCAAGCCAAGAACAAAATTTACTGTATTATATAAATATCTATATAATATTTATGTGAAGATAATACGTACGTATGATTCATGGCGTATAATGTGAGGTAATGATGCATATAGTTTAGGTCGCCTGCAATATTTAGCATCAGAGAATGCATTGCTATATCAGCAGATTTGTTAGCCAATCAGCTGTCACGTTGCGCTTCACTGCATTCATTTAACGTTTGTCATTGGCTGGGATCATCCATATATATATATATATATATATATATATATATATATATATATATATGTATTTTAAGTAATATAAATTTATATATATTTATATAATTGCTGGAAGACCATAATTGATGCAATATTTGATCAAATCTACCGAATTTTTAGCTCGCTTCACCATGAACACCAACAATTTTCTTATTAATTTTAATAAATTAGAAAATGATTACAAAATTACTGTTAGAAATATTGAAAAGTTCAATCGTAAACTTTCAAAAGCTAAAAATTCTGTAGATTTTATCAAATATTACATTTATATAATTATATACAACATTTTCTCTATAAATTAAGTGTTTGTGAAGGCTAAAGAACCGTGCAAATGTAACTTTATAATTTTGATATTTTTGATATTTTACTTCACTTGAAGAGCCAATTTTTTAATTTGTAAGACACGCTATTTAATCGAATGAAAATTGTGTTAATTGCATGCATTATTTTATTTATCGAGATTCAGAGATCAAAAAGAAGAGGCTTGGCTAACTTAAATGATCGGTTACAGTGAGATGTGTATGAGTCCATTAAATAGAAATTAGTTGATAACAGTGAGTACACGAAAAAAATTTGAACTGATAAACAGTGAAAAATTGACTTTGTATCAAACCAATTAAATGCACATATATCAATAGGTAATGAACTCTGGAAAATGTGTATGTATATGTATCAAATATATGGGAAACTTCGCTTGAAAATGGAACCTTACTTGCGAATTAATCCAATTAAATTAATTTAAAATTAACTCTTCCGTGATTGATTGGGAAACGTATTTTATAATTACATTATGCAAATTGAAAGACTTCAATAATTATACTGAGTACGTGGACTATGAATTTGGAAGTGAGAGTTGTGTTGCAGATAGCAGATTCTCGACAGATGTTGTGATCAAAATATCAAACAAGCCTCAAAGAAAAAATAGTTTAAAACAATCGATCAAAGCAAGGTAAGTAAATTTTTTCACCAATTAGCAACACATAGTGCTAAAACTCCGTTAAACTGAAGAAGAATGAGAACAACAGCTTTGAACGACAAAACTTATTGAAACAAATGTATAAATGTTATACAACTGTTGCACAAATGTTCTATTAATGTTGCACAAACATTGCGCAATGTATCAATGATTTTTATCAAAAACGGTCAGCAGATTTAATGATGCTAGCCACACCCTGATCTTTATCTGACGAAGTTTTCTATTAAGAATATTTGGAAACTTTTAATCTCTCTCTTTCTCTTCCTCTCTCTCCCTTTTTCTCTCATTTATATATATATATATATATTATTGATAAAAATTACAATATATATATATATATATATATATTGGACGAAGACCATAATAATAGAGTAATTAACACAATCTTCCGTATTGTAATGAGATTAAAAATTGGTTATTGTTATAAGCCAGAAAAATATTGTTGACATGTCGACCAATCAATTGTGGTTTAAGTTTAAGTCTTTCTCCAAATAATGTGTGTACGAGCATTGTTACTGCAGTTTGTTGTCTGGTCTATGGAAACGTGCTTCCATATCAATACCGTATTTTTTAGATGTTTTTTTATGATTTTTAACGGTTTCAGTGTGAGATAAAACTTTTTATGGTTTCTCTGCCAGGTACGATTGTAAACAACAACTCAACACCGAAACAGTTTTAAAGTTGTTTCAAAAGGTTTAAATCAACTCTATTAGGTTTCTTTTAATAAAAACAATAAACTGCTTGTCGACTCTTCAATTTAGATTTCTTCGTCAAATTTCTTGGAAGAAACAACTTTCACTTAGCTCAAATGTTGCAAACTATAAACTAAAATAATAATGCAAACTATAAAATAAAAATAATATGGCAGGTCACGTTTGTCGGAACATTTTCAGGACGCGAGTATATTTTAGTTTTTGTTTGTGATGCGTGTATGTCTTTATATGAGTGTCTTCGTGTGTGTCTTTGTGTGTGTCTTTGTATGTGTATATATGCTATGCAGTGCTTACGTAACGCGCTAGCATGTACAGATGAACAGTTTTACTATAAACGCTCGTATGTTGTTGTATGTTTTATGTTGTTGATTGTGCTTGACCATCTGTGCCAATTGAGATAGAATCTGGAAACAACGCGCTCAACAATTAGTTCAGGCATGCGTTAAGCAACACTTCGCCGTTTTTTCCCATCAGAGAATCTGCCTTCACGTTCTTATTTTGTTGGTTTTGTTGTTGATTCTGTTGCTTCGTATATTGCGGTTGTGTCGTTGTTGTCATTGTAAATTTTTAGTTGTTGTTTTTAGTTGTATGTTTTTGTTTTGGTGTTGTCAGTGCGTGGTTTTGATTCAACACAAATCTAACAAAACAAAAGCTTGATTGTGGTTTTGCGTTAACGTTCAGTTGTTATTGTTATTAGACAATATTTGTTTACTCATTACCATTGCAATGAAATAAAAATTGTCTGCTTTCTGACAAATCAAAAATATTTTGACAAGAAACAAATAGATTGTGCTGCTGAATGTCTCCATATGCAACTACGTGTTTCTATTTATATACGGTGTTTATTTCAATTCAATACATCTTTTTTGTCAGTTTCTTGCTTGATCATCTTCTTCGTCATGGCCGTCATCATAATCATCATCCCTATATTACTATAGTTTGACCTTAATCATCATCATCACCATCATCATCATAATCATCATCGTAATCATCATATCACTACATTCACAATTATCATCACTGACACCATCATCTCTATCCTCATCGTCGTCGTCGTCATCATCAATGAACAGTCATCAACCAACAATAACATTCATTAACACTTGACATTTACTTGTAACAACATAATAATAATAATAATAATAATAATATTGTTATTGTTATTATTAACAATAATAACAGCAACAGTAATAATAAAATATTAATATATCAGTTGGGAAGTTTGATTACGATGGGTGATGATGATGATGATGATGATGATGATGATGATGATGATAGCAGCCAAGCAAACATACATCGTCATCATTGAAATATCAAAAATAGATTTGGGGAAGGGAATCATGAAGGGGAATATAAACATGATATTAAGGATGTTGTTGATCATGGTAAATTTTTCTAAATTCAACAAAACAACAAAACTGGATGGGAGATTGGTATGAAAACGAATATGATAGGAGAGCGATAAGTGTGTAATGGATAAGTTATGATGAGAACTTTCAATGCAACTTGGCAGGCCGACTCAATATTTTCTTATCAATCCTGCAGGGAGCATGTCTTGCCAACACATGTTTTATCAGCAGTTGTCAGCTGCTCATCATGTCCAGTCTCGTTCTTCTAAATGACTTGCAACGTTTTAATTGATAATTAAACATGCATGCCTGTCCAATGTTATGTGTGGCTCGCGTGAATGCATACAATTGCACGAGCACTTGACAGCTTATGCAAGCCTCATCAAGCAATTAGTATCAACTCATCAATGGGCTAATTGCTTCATCGATTGGTAGCGTTCGATAACTGAGCTGGTTTGCTATATTCATAAAAACAATAATAGACGTTTATGAATAGATAATTGTTTTATTCGTGGCCTTCTAGACCCAGAGTTGGTGAGATTTTGGTATCACTATTAACTCTACTTTGGAGTATCACTATTGCAAGAGTTATCGCTAGTACGTATGACAACAATAGTTTGTAGTGAAACAAAAAATGATTTAAATTATTTAGTGCTTTGAGTATTTATTTTAAAGCATTCCAAACAAAAAATTGAATTCACTTTTAACAACCGAACCAGCTCACAAACGTTATCAACAGCCTGAGCCGGATTTGATGATCTGGAGGACTCTAATTATTTTCAGAAACTTTCTAACAATCATAACGCAATCATAAAACAATCGAATCGTGATATTATCATTGTAATGAATTCTGCCTTCAATGAATTTTAATGAACACCTCGGCAAGCTGTGTTGATTGGTGCCACGACTGCAAACCTGTTGTAGGAGCACCTGGTGTGGCAGTTGGGCTGGATGACGGACTGACCTGAAAGGCAGACAGGCTCGGGTTTGATAGACTGTGATTAATTAAAGGCTCGTTAAGTAAATTAACAAATTAATATTACAATAATGAATGAATGAATTAGCTAACCGCCTGCAATGGCATTTGCTTGAACATTGGAATTACACATGAAAGAAGAAACTACAAGTGAAAGAAGAATCTTCTGACCAAGCAAACGAAAAAATATTTAATTAATATAGGATCAAACCTTTTAATTTGCTTATAAATTTTTAAAAAGTTGAGTAATTTAAAAAAATTCTCAAGCAACTCGTCACAGCGGAGCAGAACAAAGCAGAGCAGCGAGTTGCGTCCTGCTGCTATCAATTAATAACAAATAAATTGCACTGTTGTTACGTATTAAAGCGAAGGCAGCCGACAATTAATTCCTTTCTGTTTATCGAGATTTGAAAACAATACATCCTCATCATCGTCGCTTCATCCACTCCATTAATTGCTCTTTTCTTCTTTCTTATTTTTATTATTAATTTTCGAGCTTCTTATTTTTTTATTTGCAAGACTCACACGGTCCTCGTATCGATTCATTTCTTACTGCGACGAAACTGATAATTATCGGCAAGTTCTATAAATAATGGTATTAATGTTTTTATGTGTGCATGTTGGAGTTTGTCTCTCTCTCTCTTTCTT
>NW_008705330.1:3035-23396 GCF_000326865.2 Helobdella robusta | reverse complement strand
TTTAAACCACTGATCATATCAAAAATAAAACCGGTCACGGTGAATATTTACATTTTTCAGTATTTGACGATTGAAATTTAAAGTTTTTTATAATATTTTCAAGCTGTTTGAAATAGTTTCCAAAATGCAGATGTTCTTTTCTTATGTTTAGTACCATTTTTATGACCATGCTTAAATAATTTTCCACAAAAAATAATATTTTAACAAAAACTGTCAATAAACACACACACACTCACACACACATGCACACACACACACATGCACACACACACGCACACACACATACACACGTTCGATTAATCATGATCGCTTTGAGGAGAGCGGTCTTCTTTGAAGAGCAAATAGGCAATTAATTAAATTTGATTCAATAACAATACGAATACAAGAAGTCATCTGCATGATAACAAACCGACCACAAAATGGAAGATTGTTCTAATTCATTTTCTGCTTGCTGTCTCTTTTGATGGATATCTGAGTGGTGATGATGATGATGATGATTGATATCTAGGTGATGATGATGATGATTGATATTACTGCCAACTGATTTAATCCTGCAATGACAATCGCATGTTTGCATTCATTCGATCGCCAACATTAACAACATTTATTAAAATAAATTTTAATCCTCCAGTCAACATTCACTCGAGGAGATTTTTGTGCCGTGGTGTTCAATTGTCTCACTTCATCACGATGTTGCCTCTCATTCATTCATTCATTCATTCATTCATTCATTTATTCCACGTGTGCTTCAATAACTGTCGAAGAATGATCCAATTGAATAGCCTCAAATCAATTGGAGCGTAAAGTTTTAATATAAATTTTTTGATTCCTGCTGCAATAAAAAAAATGTTATCCACACAAATTAATCGTTTTCAATCCATGATTTGTTCGAAGTTGCCATAACTTCATTTTTTTCACATCTGATTGAGGTTGTTAGGAGTGTGGGATGTTGGACATAAATCTTGTAATGGAGGCTCAACAACAAACAAACAAATCATCTTACCAGGCAAATAATTGCTTTCAATTATCTCGAGTTGACCGGCTAATTGAGATTTGATCACACACAGCGTGCAATACATACTACACAGCACATGCGACGCTTACAATACAACACAACACATGTCACACATGTAACACAAACAACACAACACATACAACACAACACATGTCACACATACAACACAACACAGGCAACACATACAGCACAAACAGCACAACACAGCACATACAATACATACAAAATAATACATACAATAAATATACGATACATAAAAACCATACAAACGATACATACGACACACATAATACAACACACACAACACAACACATTCAATACACACAAAACAACCCATACATTACATACTACAACACAATACATACAAGATACAGCACATACAACAAACAGAACACAACACAGACAACACAACACACGCCACACTCAAAACGCCTTCGCCAATGTTTTTCTCCGTCTCACTTCTTTTTTAACATTTTCATTTATAGATGAAAACAAACGCATACTATCAACAAACGATAGTGCGTGATGGCACACACACACCACACACGCACACACACGCACACAAACACGTACAGACACACACACAGACACACACGCACACACACACGTCAATAAACGAAGACATATATTATCGTTGACAAGGCATAAATTCCCAGTGGAGGCAGATTGAATGGTCGAACGCATTGAAAAAAATCGTCTGTCATTATACCCAATGCCTCCATCTCATTAGATGCAATTTCACATGTTTAACACATTATCTCGACTTTATACTTATGGACATTACTACCATTTTCTGTAGTATCATTATCATCATCTTCTTCTTCTTCATTATCATCATCATCATCATCACCACCATCAACATCATCCTCATCATCATCATCACTATTTTCATTAATTTTATTATTGTAAAAATTGTTAAATAAGAGTTTTATCATCATCATCAACATCATTTTAGTCTTATAATTGTGTCAATGGCAGTAGCAATAGTGAATGTAGCAACAATAAGGTGGTAGTAGTAGTAGTAGTAGTAGTAGTAGTAGTAGTAGTAGTAGTAGTAGTAGTACCAGTAGTAGTAGTAGTAGTAGTAGTAGTAGTAGTAGTAGTAGTAGTAGTAGTAGTGGTAGTAGTAGTAGTGGTAGTGGTAGAAATAGTAGTAGTAGTAGTAGTGGTAGTGGTAGTAGTAAAAGTAGTAGTAGTAGTAGTAGTAGTGGTAGTGGTAGTAGAAACAAGAAGTAGTAGTAGAAGCTAATTGTGGTAATAATAACATAATAACGCAGCATTTGTCAAACCTATTGGTGAATATTACATTACAATTAAAAAAAATTATTTATAAGCATTAAATATCATATTAGCACAAATAATACAACGCCCAATCATTATGTCGATTTGACGATCAATGACATATTTTCAACTTTTTTTTATTTTGAAAATTTACGAAACTTTCTGTCAAATACGTAATGTCTTGAACACGTGCTATACCTACCATACTCTCAAAATATCATACATTGTCCATATTTGATTGATAGTTCTAAGGAGTTTTTTTTACTAATTTGATTAGAACATCCTCTGTTACTGCTGAGATAAAAAGTTACAAAAATGCTCTGACACTCAAGAAGAAGCAAGTTTCTGCGTTTAAAAAAATTTCGCAAATAGTCGCCAGAGTATTTAAAGTATTTTGAAATTTGTAACCTTTCGTTAATTTGAATATTTCGAAATTTTATTTAAATAAAGTTGAAAATATTTATTAATTTTTGAAAGACCAGAGAACGGTAAGAAAAATGATGATTGGGTCAATTGACCAACCAAAAGCAAAATTTTTTTTACAAAAAGCACAACGAAAAAAAAACTTAAAAATTGCAACTCCAAGGTGTAAAATTATTAGCAAATAATATAAATTGAAAAGGGATGACAAGGACGAAAGTTCATCAGAAAACTTCAAAACAATGGAAGGCAAAGAACTTTCAATCTCACAACAAGGGCGTCGACTGATAAGGATTTGGAATATCAGACAGAGCAGCATCAAACAAAACATTGCATCAAGAGTATTTAAAGATTTTAAATTGTTCTAAACTTTGAAGAGAAAGAAAAAACTGTTAAAAGTATATTCTTTGCTGGTAAGTGCAGACATTTCTCTAAAGATGGTGCAAAACGTTTGTGGATGCTTGAAAATAAATCCCGATATTTATCTAAAGACTTGAAATCAATAATTGATCCAGTAATTCAAAGGAATGCGTTCTTTGCTCATCCTGAAAGTCTGCTGGTTTATACTTTTTTAATTGTTTTTTTTTCTTATCGACAGAGCTGATTGATTGATATTTTGGTACATACACTAGTTAAGAGTTGCACTCTTTTTTTTATACTTTTCATGTTGATTTGTAATCTCTTGTTTTTTCATATAAATAACATGTTGAAAAAAGCCCATAGATTTAACCGCCATGCAGCGATCTTTCCTATAACATTTCCCTACCGAACTGATATGCAGTTATGAAAACCTTCGAAAGAACCTTGAAACCAGCGGACTCTGGCGATTCGATGATTTTTATTTTTTTTGGCAACATTTGTTAATCATTTAAGATGAATCTTGAAACAGTTGTGTCAAACTGTTGACATGTTGAAACACTGCCACGGTTGTACATTAAAGAGCATTACAATCTTTATTAGCACCAATGTTGAATGCGTGTTTACGATATTAATTTGCTCTAAATGAAAAGAAATTTGTCAAATATTTTCTAAAATAGATTTAGCATTTATTGAATTGAGTATAATTTATAATATTAACCAAATATTCCACAAACTCCAAATTTTATTAAGTCAGGAACATGGGATAGTCATTGCATATTTAATCAAATGTCAGACGGCTGGTCAAAAAACACAAACCAACAAACAAACAGGCAATAAAAACGGACGAACGTATGGACGAACGAACGACGTTTGGACGAACGAACGAACGTATGGACGAACGAACAAACGTATGGACGAACGAACGAACTGATACGTCTAAACATTCCCATGCCAGCAGTGAACACTGATGCAAAGAAAGTGAAGGGGCATGTTGAGGTGGGAAAGCTAATGTAGTGACGACGTTTGCAAGTTATCACACACTAATTGCCAACTAACATTTGAAACTTTTAAATCATGTCATCATCTACCTTATGCAACTCTTTCTCGATTCTAACTTGCTACAATTCATAATCCAATTCATTGGAATAACTTTCAACACCTTTAAATAATTCTTGTTTCTTTACTTTAATTTAATTTTTTATTCTAATATTTACATCATTATCATCATCGTCGTCATCATTCGTTGCTTAGTTACCATGATCACCGTAAAACAACCATCATCATCATGACGCCACATAGATGATGACGCAATCATCATCAAATCAAGTCACCACCATTTGTCGTCTTCATCATCTCATCATCCTCATTCATCATAACCACTCATTTAATAATCATCATCACCACCATCATCATCACCACCATCATCATCGTCACCACAACCACCACCATCATCGTCACCATCACCATCATCATCACACATCACTATTTGCACATCACCTCTCACTATCCCATTAATAACACCATCTTAACACACCATCATCATTATCATAATCGTCGTCTTCATCATCGTCATCATCATTTACGTTATGGTTACATTAATCAACGAAATGTTTGCATAATGAATGTACATAGTCTCATAATGGTCTGAGCATTAAACGATCAATCACTTACTCATTACAAGGAGCACACAAGCGTTTCAAATGCTGATAAAACACAACTTGTTTGCACGTTTGTTTGTTCGTTCGTTCGTTTGTCTGTTTGTCTGTCTCTTGGTTTGTCTGTCTGTCTCTTGGTTTGTTTGTTTGTTTGTTTTTTATTACTTTTTTCGTATGCTTGCCGACCAATGTTTCAACAGCACTCATCATCATCACATCAACGTCACATCAACAACAACATCATCATCATCATATAAACAACACTTATCATCATCACATCAACAACACTCATCATCACCACATTAACAACATCATCACCATCGCATCAGCAACATCATATCATCACCACATCAACCAAATTCATTATTAACGTCCTTATCTCGAATATGATAATGAATGGACCATTAAAATGAAATTAACCCAGCGCCACAATGTTGTGTGCTGCTAGCTTTTGTTTCATTGTAATATTTTCATTGCAACTGGCAAACAACAACATCAATAATTATAATAATATTATCATAAAGAAACAATTTGGCGCTGATTGCATCTTCCTTTGTTGATTACGTCCAGCCAGACAACTTCAACTAATTATATGAAAATAATCGGAAACGGACCACCATCAAAATTTTTTTCTGATAAATTAAAAATATTCATTTAATAAATGATTGGGCAGCTTCGTTTTGTGGTGTTGAATGCAGTTCAGTGTGGCCACCACACCACAGCCCACCATTCCACACCACAGCCCACCACACCACACTCCACCACACCACACCACACCACCTGTTTCCATTCATGCAATGTTGCTCAATCGATGTCTTTTGACTTTATTTTGTTCTACCATCATTTTGATCAGCATTATTACTATCACCGCGTTTGGATCATCATCATCATCCTTACCATCGTCATCATTATTATCATCATCATCATTAACGTGATAATTATAACCACACCTCTCCCTACTTCATCATCATCAGGAGTACCGTCATCATCATCATCATTATCATCATCGTAAATGCAGTCATCAACCAACAATAACATTCATTAACACTTGACATTTACTTGTAACAACACCACAACGATAATCTGTATCTGTACCTAAGGATTTGTGGAACGCCCCTATTGAATAACTTTTGAAGCACTAGCTTCACTCGAGAGTGTCAAAACAAATGATGTTTCAAACGTTTCTTGGAAACATGTCGGCCCATGTTGTTGAATTTCTTTAAATCTATAGGTGGTGAGACGAATTGAAAAATGAGGATCTAATATAAATCCACGATTCATTACTGGATTTTGTAGTTATTTAAACGGCCGAGGCCATGCGGCGTTCCCATCCACAAACATTGAGTTTTTCTGACATTGAGTTTTTCTGACATTGAGTTTTTCTGACATTGAGTTTTTCTGACATTGAGTTTTTCTGACATTGAGTTTAAACTTGTTTGATGACACCCAGCTACCAACTAAGTCTACTGCATTCGACACAACAGAGGAAAGTTGAAGTGATGATTCATGTAGTCCAAATCCGTAAAGTTGAATATCATCAGTTAAGGACAGTTAAAACTGGCTGCTTCGAAATCTGCCATGTACATGATGTATAGCAGAAGACCAAGTACTGAGCCCTGTGGTATACCTCAGATCAATTCTGAAGAAGCCGTGCTCAGGCCACTCTCATCAACGCTGACAACTTGAGACCTGTCTGTTAAGTAGGACTGTAACCAGCTGAGAGCATCAAATAAAGTAGAAAGACGCTTCAATAAAATCTGGTGGTCAACTGTGTCGAATGCTGCAGAAGTGCCAAAAAAGACATATTACCGGAATCAACGAAACGAAACAAAAGTTTATTTGCTTCTAAAAATTGAAAATTAAAAGAAAGCAGGATGACCGTAATAGAATTTATATGAAATTCATCTAGTATGGCCACCTAAACAGAAATGTTTTATGATTTGAGAAAAAAGTTTAGCAATAACGTAAAAGTTTTCTAAATAATCCATGAGAGGCGTGTTAGATGTTAGTAAATTAACTAATTCGACTATGTTAGCAAACAGGTGTTAATTGTTAGTGACAATGATCTTGGAGTTTATATTAAATTTCATGAATTATTTAGCAAAAATTATCTGAAATAATTACTACTAATGAAGTTTTTATAAAGTTATATAATTAAACTATTTTAACTGAACGAAAAAAAATCAGTTCTTAAATTTAAAATTTAATTTTTCACTGTATGCCTAAATTTAATTTCGGACATTGAGTAAATTTTAAAATTGTTCTTTAGCAGCAAATTCCAAATTCTTGGTCCATGCAGTAAACGTGGAAGAAGAGAACTTTTTTTTTCGATGAATTTAAATTTTTCCTTGACAAAAATAATGGCGTCGTGTGCAAATGCCTTGTTGATGACGTAACTAGCCGTGATGCTCTCTTCATTGTTAGTCGGATGGAATCGGTGATCGTGCGATAGGTTGCAGCCCAGACTACATTGCAGTAAGAAATATACGATACGCATATGGCGTTATAGAACATATTCAACGTTCTTTTTGGAACGTAAAATTGAACTTTGTTGATAACGCGAAGTACTTTCGCAATTTTTTCTGAAAGATAATTTAAGTGGTTTCGGAAATTTAAGTTCTGATCAAGGTGGACACCTAGACATTGAAATGATTTGCTTTCGTTTATTTCTAAGACGTCTGAAACCACCTTCAAGATTGCTGTCTCAGTTGAAGGTGCTTGACGAAAACCTAATTGAATTTTTGGAAGTAGTGAGTTTTTGTTAGGTAAGCGAGGATCTGGCAATCGACAATTATTTCAATTGTTTGGATACGAAGATAAGGTTTGAAATGGCCATGTCTGTGATGTCGAATGTCTGTAGTTGGGACCTGGGTAACATGGACGTTTTTAGACATTTATTGACCAAGTTTGATAAAAATGGCATAAGCGTGTCAACAAATTCCACAAAGAAAAATGTTGGAGTAGGGTCTAGGCAGCATGTTTCACTTGAAGAAGACAAAATGATTGTCGAACTGAATTCTGGCGGATTGACAATCTCTTCAGCTAACAGTTCGGACTTTGATATTAGATGTGTTGAAAACTTTTGAGCTGTGATTGGTGGAGCAGTCGTACATACATTTTTTTGTTCACCGCGTTATGACGTAAACATTTTCCATAACTGTTTTTGGTTTATCAGACGAAAAGCAGAAACAGCAACAATAATAATAATCTTAATAATAATAATAACAAAAATAATAATAATTAAATAGTAGTAATAATAATAATATCGATATCATAAGAGTTGGAAAATTGCTGATACAACGGATGATATAGATGATGATGGTGATGTTGTTAATAATAGTAATGACCTAATTGATGATGATGATTGTCTCAATAAAATCAACAGACACTTCTTAAAAAAAATGATTGGTATGATAATAAAAAAAACTATAATAACCCGACATGGTGATATTTTTAATAATTATATCATTGCTACTGCTAAATCACACACACACACACACACACACGCACGCACGCACAAGCACACACACACACGCACACATGCATACGCACACGCGCAAAATTTTTTTGGCAACCATTTATAATAATCAAACTTAATTTTTCTAAATTCAACAAAACAACAAAACTGGATGGGAGATTGGTATGAAAACGAATATGATAGGAGAGCGATAAGTGTGTAATGGATAAGTTATGATGAGAACTTTCAATGCAACTTGGCAGGCCGACTCAATATTTTCTTATCAATCCTGCAGGGAGCATGTCTTGCCAACACATGTTTTATCAGCAGTTGTCAGCTGCTCATCATGTCCAGTCTCGTTCTTCTAAATGACTTGCAACGTTTTAATTGATAATTAAACATGCATGCCTGTCCAATGTTATGTGTGGCTCGCGTGAATGCATACAATTGCACGAGCACTTGACAGCTTATGCAAGCCTCATCAAGCAATTAGTATCAACTCATCAAAATATTAATTTGCACAGTCACATCATCAACAACAAAATGAAACTACATAAGATGTATCAACAATTTTTAAACACTCGTCAACGTGTTAAAACATTGAATGCTTTCAACATTCTTCACACTGTTCAACACTAAATAGTGGGCCTTGACTGGTTGGTGTGAATTATCATATCTTAAATTACTTCAACTATAACGCTGAAAGTAAATAATTTTAAAAACTAACAACATTGAAAGTGAATAATCATGCTACTGCTAACAAAATGGAAAATTTTGGTGAATAAACAAACATTCATTCTGTAACATGTGGAAGATTTGTCTTGAACTGCCACACCTGCTATGTGCTGGGGTAATAACATTTTGGAAGTTAATTATTTTTCACAATTCAGAATGAGGATGTAGAAAATTAAAAAAAAGTGACTCTCAATTTGGAGTTTCACCGAACGTTTTTTTGAGTTTATTCAAAAATGAATTTTGGTAAAGTTTCTTCCACCTAGAGTTACAACATTGGAATCGGCAAAAATTTCAAAATTATCGTTAAAAAGCACGTCGTCAACATGCCTCCGTTAAATCAACCAATCCTCTTTTAACAGTCTCATTACTTCTACACTTTGCAGTCTCTCACATTCACACACACTCACACACACATTCACACACATATGTATATGTATATATATATATATATACACTCACTATGTGTGTGTGTGTGTGTTTGTGTGTGTACTGTACGTGCCTGCTTGCAAACTGTACGTGAAACGTGTGATTTTTGTGCCCTTGTTAGAGATAACCTCGTTAATTTAATGATTGGCAATAATAATGAAGACCTCGAACTCGTGAAGTTTTGTATGGTGTTAACTGCTGAACGAGTTGATTGGATGGATGTGTGGAGTGGAGAAGTTGGAATGAAAAACTTCAGTGACTTCCAGGAATGAATGAAGGATGGATGGATGGATGGATGGATGGATGGATGAATGGATGGATGGATGGATGGATGGATGGATGGAAGGATGGATGGATGGATGGATGGATGGATGGATGGATGGATGGATGGATGGATGGATGGATGGATGGATGGATGGATGGATGGATGGATGGATGGATGGATGGAAGGATGGATGGATGGATGGATAAATGGATGGATAAATGGATGGATGGATGGATGGATGGATGGATGGATGGATGGATGAATAAAAAAGCTAAATAAATAAAAAAATATATGAATGAATATAAATAGATATATAAATGGATGAATGAGTGAATTGATGGGTGAATCAGTAAATGAATGAAAGAATGGATGGATCATTGGATTGATATATAAATATATGAATGGATGAACGAATAGATTGATAAACAAATAAAAAAATGAATGAATGAATGGATATGTGTTAAAGTTGGAGCAAAGAATTAGATGTTACATTTTAAACTTGTTAAATATGTTGCAAGCAGTCTGTATTTGTATGTAATATGCAGTACAATATACGAAAAGTATGTGACAATACAAGTAACTAGATGCAAAAATGCATGTTGTGCGTGTGTGTATGTGTTTGTGCGTGTGGTGTGTATGTGTGTGTGTGTGGTGTGTGTGTGTGTGTGTGTGTGTGTCCTCCTCATCGTGATCACTATCATTTTAACTGATCACTATTATTTATCACAATCATCAGCTATCATTGTCATCATCATCAGTGTTACTATCATCGTCATCGTCATCATCATTATCAACAACAACAACAACAGCCTTATCATCAACATCATCATCAACAACATCGTCAACAACAACATTAACAACAACAACAACAACAACATCATCAACTCATGAAGAAATCGTTTTCAATTTGTGGACGATTGTTAATGATAGTCTTTTGCGGTGCAATTTCCGAGGCTTCCCCGTAATTGTGTGTTTGTGCTTATGTGTGTGCATGTTTATGTATTTGTTCGTATGTGTGTGCAAGTTTATGTGTGCGTGTGCGTTTTTCAGTACACGTTTATGTGTGTGTACATGTGTGTACACGTTAATGTGTGTGTGTGTGGGTATTAATGTGCGTTCGTGTGAGCACGTTAATGTGTTTATGTGTGCATGAGTGTGTATGTGTATGCATGTGTGTGTGTGTGTGCGTGTGTGTGTGTGGTGTGTGCGTGTGTGAGATATTAATTGGTAACAAACAGCAAGAAATGACAACAACAAACTAACAACATTAACAATGTTACTCTTATTACAGTTAACAAAGGAAATAATTATAAAAATAAATAACAAAAACCGAACAATAACGTAAATAAGAAGAACAAAACAAGAACGTGAACAAGAAGAACAAAACGTGAACATGGACAAAAAGAACAACAAAACACGAACAAAAAGATAACAAACATAAACAATAACATGAACAAGATGAACAGAACAATAACATGAACAAGAACAACAAAACAAGAAGAAGAAGAACAACAAAACAATAATTTGAAAGCGAGAATGAGCATCGGCATGAAACTGAAGCTTGACTTATCTGCTACTAATTAAAATAACACTGCCGATTGATACATGCAATTTTCAGGCGCTTATAACATCGGCGGTTCAGCATATTGAAAAAACATGAGAGTTTTGTAAGCGTGTGTGTTTGTGTGTGTTTGTGTGTGTCTGTGTGTGTGTGTTGATATGTGTGTGTTGATGTGTGTGTGTGTTGATGTGTGTGTGTTGATGTGCGTGTGTGTTGATGTGTGTGTGTTGATGTGTATGTTTGTGTGTATGTTTGTGTTGTAAATTTGCATACGTTTTTGTGTGTGCATTGTAAGGATCTTGATGTCCAAACGTGATAATGTTTGTTTTAATCATCATCGTCAACACCACCATTCTCACCACCATCATCATCATAATCACCATCATCATCACCACAACCACCACTACCACCATTATCATCATCAATGTTGCATTAACGTGAACAGAATTTCATTTCTCAAGTCATTGAGATAACTTTTAAGGCATAATTTGAAATTGGTGTGTGCAATCATGGGATATAGAATCAACTTGGTGAAGAATTTGATATGTTCCCAGCTGGCCAGACCCATGTAGACGCCTTTCTGCTCTCTGTTGTTATTTCCTATAAATCTGTTGAATCGAGTCTAAGCTATTGAGCTACCTATGGTTCTTCTTTTGTCCTATCAAATTCATTGAAAAATTTTTTTTTGTTTTTGAACTTAATAAATGAAAGTGCACAAACTGGCAAATTTTCTGGTTTGACGAATAAGAAAAAGATGATGATGGTGGTGATGAGGATGAAGATGATGATGGTGACGATGAAGACGATAAAGATGATGATGACGACGAGCGCGCTGATGATGGTGGTATGTAATTTGTTAATACCCAGCAATTACTTTCTTATGCGTTCATCAGAGTTTAAATTAACCTCCAATTGAATGATGTGCTTGCAAAACTGGTGTTGAGAGCAACTCCATCTCACCAACTCATCAAGCAATTTGTTCTTCAATGCTCTTTGTGCCTGCCTGCCTGCTTGCATGCAGTTCCAATTAACTCGCTTTCCTCATATCCTATTAATTATGTCTCCTTTTTCACATTTTATTCTTTTTCTGGTTTCTTGTTTATTTAATCAGTTATTTATTTATTCATTTATTTTGAAATCTAATTCCAACATGTTAGATTAGACATAAAAATAATTTCAGAAGAAACAACAACTTTAGACCAAAATGAAAATGGAAATGTATTAAGTAAACATTTATAATTGTAAGAACATTAGATGAATATTCACAGAACATGTAAGAACATTGGGTGAACATGTATATAAAAAAACATTGAGTGAACATGTACGCAAAAGAACATTGGGTGAACATGCACATGTAAGAACTATGGATCTCTGGACTTACTTATACCTGGATGAAAAACCGAAAATCGGTCTTCGCAGAGATGAGGCCACCGTATAACTTTATTAACAAACGTAATATAAAAGTAAATTAGTGTAAAATGTATATTTTATGAAATATGAAATCAATATCTTTGAAAATAAAAAAATTCAACCTATTAACAAGCTTTGAAAATATCAAGCATGTAAAGAGATAAAAAAATAACCAAAAACTAAGTGCGCCATTATTTTTTAATGATTAAAAGTAGATCCGTCAATTGAAAACATAAACATTTTAACTGATTTACAACGAAGTTAAAGAAGCCGTCCTGGGATCTTATTCAACTTTCGCTTTTTATGACTTTTGCTCTCACCGGAATATTCATTTATTTCTTTAGCGACGTTTTTAACAGGCATTTAAAATAACATCCAACAATAATTTTTTTAAGATCATGGTTCCAAACACAAGATAAATTATTTATTCACCAAAAAATAAAATTATGTCACTTTGTTAAAAGTGACATAATTTTCTGTGAAGCCCTTAAAAGTTTCTGAAAATAATTTTTAGATTTGTTTGAAAAAACTACAATATGATTTTTCATAGTTCCTCCACATGCAGCTGAAAAACTTTCTGTTTTCAGCTGCATTATCTACTGATATGCAGACAACATTAACATTAAGTCATGTCAGCATCAGGTAGTTGTTAAATTGTTTGTAAGATGCATTGCTACCATTTCCTTGTGGCACAATGATTTAATCATGAAGCAGAGTATTGTGTCGGCAACTTCTCTATCAGATGTTAATCCAGTCATGCTGCCAATGAAATTTTTTACTTTTTTTGCCACATAGATTTTGTCAATAATCAATATGCAAATTTTCTGCAATGGATTAAGCATTAAGGCTGTTTTGTTTAACCTGAAGGCCAAGTATGAAGCATTGTCAACACCTGTGTCAGTTTATAGTTTTCTAGTAATTGTTGTTAGATGTATACAGAAAAACACTGAGTGAACATGTAAAGTAAGAACATTGTAGGAAAGACTCATTAGTGTTGCGTTATTAAATCACCGGGCTAATAACCAGCCATATAACAATCTCATTACCCGTAATGAATGATAATGCCAACCTTTGCCATTTCTCGCATCATCATCATCATCTTCATCGTCTCCTCATCATCATCATCAACATCTTCATCGCCATCATCATCAACAACATCTTCATCGCCATCATCATCAACAACATCTTCATCGACATCATCATCAACACCATCATCCCCATCATCATCTTCATTGTCATCATTATCATCATTAACAACGCTTTATCGTCGTATTTATATTCTTTTTCTTCACCACCATCATTGCATCATTCTTTTTTATTGTGGTTATGACATAATAATAATAATAATTATAATAATTATTATTATTATTACTGTTATTGCATTACGAACATCATCAGTTTTGTCATCACCATCATCATCTTGTAAACATTATCATCACCATAATAAAAGAGGGTTGAAATAAATAAGTTATTTAAAATACTTTCCTGATGTTCTTTATTGTTCTGTTATTCCCATTTTATCAACAATCCATTTGTTGTCGTCATCAACAACAAAAACATCACCATCAACAACAGTTTTATTCAATTAAATAAACTATACATTTTATAATGATATTAAAAACATTCCTTGATAATTGCAAGATAGCAAGAGGGTATGATGCATCCAACAATCAATCTCAACCATCAAACTGTTGGTGGGCATGGCATTAGTAGAAAGAGAATCTTCAAGGTAATGGTATAACTTCATATTCAGGTAAACAAAATTTTAGGAAAATAGTGTTGTGATGACCCAGTGGCCGGTGCTAATGACTAGCGGAGATGGGATTTTTTGATCAAATGGCGAAATTCTGAAAAATTAAATTAAAAAAGTAAAATTTGTTAAGAGTGAAACAAATATATAGCACCTTTATACTCGTCCAAATTCAGTTTACATTTAAAGCTACATTTTCAAGATCGTGTCTTTTAAATTTCGTTTTTTTTTTATAGAAATGTTAATTCATCTAGTTGGGATAGTTGGAACATTTTATGAACTGAAGAGGCTTGATCCAAATTATTATACCCAAAAATATCCAAAGATCAAGATTAGCGCAGAAAAATGGCAATATTTGTAAAAATGTTTGTTGATGCAGATGTTTTAAATTGTGTTTAAACACCAAAATTGGCTTTGGAGCCGCATTCCTAACAATGAACATTTCTGTTAGTTTTAATTTTTAGATGGTATAAATCTCTTACGGCAGAAACATTTTGGCAAAATTATCTAAAAAGTTTTTTACTTTGGAAGTTTTTTTAAAACTGAGCATGTTAAATTTGTTGTAAATAACTTCTATTAAATTTTCTGAGCTCTTTATTGCCAAGTGAGACTTTATTGAAAACTATTTCAAACATTTCAATTATTGAATTGAATTGAATTGAATTTTATTCAACTCACCAACTTTTTATTTATGCCAACGATATATAAACGATTCAGTAACATAAATTGTTGTGGTAAAACAAGCAGTAGAAAAACTTTTTCCAATGGCAGATTCACAAACAGAGAAATTTTGGGCAACGTATGAAACTGAAACATGCTACCATGCCTATCTTCTTCAATCTAGATTTTTCAACGTGTCATGCGTTAGAACATTCTTGACACACGTGTAATTGTGATTGTTGTTTATTACACCACTAATTATAATTGCTTCTCATCAACGCTCTCCAAGTAGAAAACTCCAAGTGATATTAATGTGTGATATATGTAATGTGTGGTGATGCTAACATTCAAATGTTGTTTGCAAGTTTTGGTAGGTTGTTGTTGCAGCAAATGTTCGATATGTAGGTATGTGTGAATGTTCTTAATGTGCAGGTGACGTTGTTTCATGTTCTAATCTGAAGCACCATCTCTACTCCACCTTGTTGTAATTGTTCAAAACAATTATAATTAACACTGTTACCATGCAAACACTGGACGCTAGTGCCGGCATTAACTTTATCAATGAATAATCAAATCTAAGTTTCAGTCAATCACCAATTTAGCATCTAGTTATCTATTACTTTCGTCATTGTTTTTAAATATAAAAATACATACATGAATTTATGGAAGGGAGTTTGCAGAGGTACCGATAACAAAACGCGCACCAACAACTACACAACAAGCAACAACATCCACCGACAACACAACAAGCAACAACATCCACCATCTTCAAACTGTCTCACAACTTTAAAATGCCCGCTCATTTCATCTGGCCACCTTTCAACAAATTCAAATTATGCTTCAGAAGATGATTTTAACAACATACAACTCTCAAGAATTTATTATCAGCGCACGCACAAACACAAACACGCAACAAACGCCTGTTGAATTAACGTTTACACGTAAGGTAATTTTCAAACAAGTGCTCAAGATATTTTATTGACACAACATTTTAAGAAACAAAAAACAAAAACACACAGAATGCAAAAACACATATGCAACGCACATGTATAACACACACACACACACATACATACAAACACATTCAACATGTACCTAATCATCAAGATACACACACATTAAAATAAATGCTACGTACCTCTAGAACGCTAAGGCTCAAAGGACAGATGCACAAGTAGACGAACGTAAAAGCTGATTCGCAAACAAAACAAGCAGACACGTACGGACTATAATTTGGTTCTCATCTATCGAGATAGCATTTAGAAAATCAACACAAAATAATTATCATAATAATAATCATTATGACTTTTGTTGACTGTATAATCATCATTTTTGCCTGTCCTGTGGATGCAAAACTCAAGAAAACACCAAACATTCTATGGATCGTTTGAAATATTTTATTAATTCAAGAAAAAAATAAATTATCCAAATAGAAAAGTTTAATTACATGTAAAAAGACAAAATAGTCTGCTTTCTGCGTTATAAACTTTAAACAAACTTCATGTTGAATGAAAATTGCACAACAAACGAACACTCACTGAAACGTTTCAGTCAACTTATCAACTTAAATGCTATTAAAAAATACTTGCCAGTCAAAACATTTAAAATATCGGAGGGATGAAAGATCGATATCTGAAATGGTTGGGTGATGGTGAAGTTGAAGACGACGAGGAGAGTTGGTTGCTGGCTGGGTGGGCGATTTGCAACGAAGAGCCTAACGGTTTCAGCAGCTGGCCACAGTACAGACTGCTGAAGTAGAATGAGTTGATGGTGCCGTGTTGAGGTTGTTCGTGCTGGCGAGCAAAATGATGGAGCGTGGGGTGGTTGTTGGGGTTGCTTGCGTGGTGATTGGTTGGGAAGATGACGGGGGGACCCGGGTTGAAGACGGGAGTGTTGATGTCCGATCCTGGATTCTGTTTCTTCCATTTTGTTCTCCTGTTCTGAAACCAGATTTTGACTTGAGTTTCAGTCAGGCTCAAAGCCAGTGCTAAGTTGAGTCTCTCGCATACGGAGAGATACCTCGTTTGACGAAATTTGTTTTCAAGGGAAACCAACTGCTCGTACGTGAAAGCAGTTCTCACTCGCCTCGGTTTGCCTCCTACTTCTCCGTC
Organism: Helobdella robusta; assembly: GCF_000326865.2. Classification (NCBI taxonomy): domain Eukaryota; kingdom Metazoa; phylum Annelida; class Clitellata; order Rhynchobdellida; family Glossiphoniidae; genus Helobdella; species Helobdella robusta. The sequence goes on along the minus strand of NW_008705330.1, from coordinate 6,290 downwards.
TGCACTGTCGTTTTTTCCATCTTCATCTTCGTCATCTTCATCATCCATCTCATTATTTGCATCGTCGTCATCATTTTCAATAGAATACGTCACGTTGTTGTGGTTGTTGTGGTTGGTGTTGGTGTTGTTGTTGTTATTGTGGTTGGTGTTGCTGCTACACATTTCTTGGTTGATGTCTGAACCACTGTTGTTGTTGATGTTTGTAATTGTTGTATTTGTTGTTGTTTTCGTCATGTTACTACTGTAATGTTGTTCTGATTTGAAATTCAAAACATTTTCATAGAGGGGGTAGAGAGGGTTGTTGGTTGTTGAATTGCTGGATGGTAGGGCTGGGGACAATTTAATTTTCAATGGAGCTGGTTGCAAGAATGGTGATTCCGGTGCTGGTTGCTGCTTGTCTTCGTGGTTTGCATCGTCGCTGCTAACATCTGTTTGGTCGACATTTAATGGGTTTAAATTATTTGTGATTTAGTAGCTATAAAGAAAATTACAACATAAATAATTTTGTGCGGATTAAAATTTTGAAATGTCTGAACCAGTTAAACATGCAACATGTTTTCATAATATAATTACTTTAACATGATATTTGTAATTGAAAATATTATTATTAGCATCGGTGTTTTGACATTAATCAGAGACAACTGCATTCGTGGCATCATAGGCGCATCATTCATCGAATGATTCAAGAGAGAAGTAGAGAGGGAGAGAAAAAGAGAGAGAGAGAGTGATATAAATTAGTGATTTATAAAGAGCTGCTTCCATCAACGGCCACATCCTGCAAGCATCGTGTATTATCTATTTGATCTCGTCATGGGTCAGGTTCATTGTTTGAGGTCAGAGGTCAGATGTGCTTGTTTGAATGATTGGTCCGGTGCATGACAAATGTACACCAACACGAGAACATCTACGCGCAAGTTTATACAACAAATCATATTGTTGAGCATAAATGGTTTATTATGAATTTTAAAGATGTACAACGTACTGCAATCTAAAATGTCAAACAGCATGGTAATTTTTCATTTTTTATGACTTGACCTTACATGTAACAATGGAAGCATTGGAACGGGATGAAGTTAACAAGACTCAGAAATCACAATGCAGAGAAAAACAGCAAACAAATAATTCACTCTAAAAAAAATAGCGCAGAGATTTAAAAACGAATTTAACTTTTAAAATTGTTGAACGCCCCGGACCTTATTGTTTATACAGTGAAGCAAGATATTATTCATTAACAACACTAACAATGCCAGAACAGGACAACCGTGTGTTAATCGTTTAGACTGAACATTAGCTACGTTAAATGAAAAAATTAACATGAGTTGAATGTGCAACATGGCCGAACATCAGAATTTGGAATAGTAGGATTTTGAAATGTGAGTTGAAAGTTTCCACTCGCAACATAATAATAACGATAACAACTTCACATAACTAAAGAAATAGCAACTAAATATCTGAACAATTTCAGCACACAAAGCAAACATCAAAGTGTTTTTTAGCAGTCTGTCGGTGCAATGTAATGATGGAAGCAACAAAAATATTTGGAATGCCTCAGACGATTATCTACAAATTTCAAGTTATCATGCGCGTGCTCTGCCCTATTAGATCAGATGCTGATGTTGCTACTGTTGGTTGGTGTTTTGATGTTGTTTAATTAGTTAGCGTGTGTAAGTGTTGTTGTTGTTGTTGTCGTTGTTGTTGTTGTTGTTGATGATGTCATTGTTTATTAGCTGATAACATTTGCAAAATTGTTTACAATTTCGGTCTTGTTAAGCACAAAGCAGTTTTTTTGGAAGAAAATTTATAAAAAAAAGTAGATAGATGTATATTATTATTATGAAAAAAAACTGTACATAGGCCCACACACAAACTTAACTAATAAACATACAAACATATAAATATTGATAGATGTTTTATACAAAGTTCAAGCAATTTACAAAACAAATAAATATAGTAGCTTGAAAATTTGAAAAAAATAATTATGTGTGTCTGTTAGTGGTACTAAAAATGAAAAGAACTGTGCGAGATAGATTCACTGTTGTTTGTGACTATATGTTCATCCACCCGTCCATCTATCTGTCCATCCATCCATCCATCCATCCATCCATCAACCATTCCATTCATCTAGGAATCATCCGCTTGTTTCTTTAATTGTTCTTTCCGTTTGATACTTTTGATCTGCCTGCTTTTGGAGGCCGGCTGCATCATCAAATAGTTATGCCCTTCTTCGTCTCTACGTGTGTGCTCACAAATATGTGTTATTAATCACTCGTTTTACATTGTGTACGTATTTTAATGTGCCGTACTACATTATACGTACACAACTATATTACACACATGCTCACAAATTATGCTGCCTTATACACACACACATGTATCCGACTTAAATGTATCACATTATATGTGTGTATGCATGTGTGTTTGAGCTATTGATTGTTATATGTGTTTGTTTGTCTGTGAATGAAAATTGTTTGTTTGTTCGTTTGTTTTTCTGTGTGTTTGTATTTACGTGTGTGTTTTTTTGTTGTTGTTATCATTCACTCACCATCTTGTTAATTTGTTATTACCTTTTCAATTCAGCCTGTCTTTATCTTCAAACGAATGGCTGGATTTTGCAACGCAATGGATCTTTTTCGTGCGCTAGATGAGTGTGATGATGTAATGATATCTTTTATCATTCCGATGCGCATAATTGTCTATCCACTCATAAGCCACACAAACATTTTAACATGAAAAGAATAACGAATAAAAAAATGCAACACTCTCGAGTAGAGGAACTCACGTGAAGACGTCAACACATCACCACAACGTATCAATAGCAACGACAACAACAAACAACACTGAGAAATAAAAAATTTAAGTTGAAAAGCAGATAAAACAAAAATATTTTTTAATTTGTGTATGTGTGTGTGTGTGTGTGTGATTGTGTGTGTATTTCTAAATTGTATTTGTATATTGTAGCAGAAGTTTCCGAAACACACACACAAACACATATACACAAACACATAAACAAACACACACAAACAAACACACAAACAAACAACACAAACAAACAAACACAAACAAACAACCACAAACACACACACACAAACACACACACACGCACGCAACACACAAACACACACAAACAAACACAAAAAACAAACACACAAACACACAAACAAACAAACAAACACACAAACACACGAACAAACACACACAAACAAACACACACAAACATACGCCAGCGAATCAGACGTACGAGCGCCCAAACAATTG
>NW_008705330.1:0-1729 GCF_000326865.2 Helobdella robusta | reverse complement strand
TGTCATCTTTATCATCATCACCACATCATCGTCATCATCATCATTATCAGTGCATCATCATCACCATCAATATAAATTATTAGATCATCATTTTACGTCAGAGTTTATTTTTGCTTCACATATTTTCATTACGTTTGTTTACGCTCCTCAACAATATCAATAATAATAATTTAAATAATAATCGTCATCATTATCATCATCGTTATCAACAACAATAAATGCCACTATCATTAGGGAGTTGTTACTGTTGTCGACATCACCATCACCATCATCACTATCATCATCATCATCATCATGTTCGTCATCATCATCATCATCATCATCATCATGTCCGTCGTCATCATCATCATCATCATCATCATCATGTTCGTCATCATCATCATCATGTTCGTCGTCATCATCATCATCATAATCCTCTTCATATTACAACGCGTGTAAGGTATACAAGCTGTTATAATTAACAGCATGATATAATTTAATTGTATCAGCCTAAATATTCTGCATCTTACGGAGTAGTTTTTCCAGTGTGTAGTGGCATGGAATGTATTAATACATATGTTTATCATCGCTTTCGTATCAAAATTGATACTGTATAGATAGATATATATCAATGTGAACCAATGCATTAAATGTATCATGCACATGAATATCTACACAAATGAATAGAGGCTTATAAATTAAATTAATTAAACATTTTGTCACGTTCAATTAAAAAAGCTGCACAATAAATCAAGCCTCAGGCAAATTGTTGAGATTTTTTGAAAAAAAAGAATTTCTACCGATGCTGTTGTTGGGTGTTGTTTTGGGGTTGTCAACCATCACTTCATCGTCGTCGTCCTCATCGCCATCACCATCATTCTCATCGCACTCATCAATGTTCTTTGCTTCCAGAGAATTATTTTTAAATGGATTTGAAACGATTGATAACTTGTGGTTATCCACGTTCGCGATTGTTGGACTGTTGGTGTTGTTCGTGTTGTTGTTCGTGTTGTTGTTGTTCGTGTTGTTGCTTGTGTTCACGTGAATTTTATTGGCGTTGTAAATGTTTTCGATGTTGTTGATGGCGTGTAGCTGGTTGTTGTTGGAGCTCTGGTGCTTGTTGCAATTACTCTCATCCACCCAACTGTCAACAAATTTGTCGTTGTTGTCGTCCAGTCCATCTGGCTGCAGAATGTCGGACATGAAGAATGATTTGAGCCGAGTTTTGTCCGGTTTAGTGGGTGGTCTCTTGTTCAATTTGCCGTTTCCAAAGTTGTTAACGAGAGGATTTAAAATGTTGTTGTTGATAGTTTTATTGTTGTTGAAGTTGTTGTTGTTGTTATTATTGTTGATGTTGTTGTTGTTGTTGTTGACAAGTTGTTTAATTGTAGATGCATAATAATTTTCAATGTTCCTAGAGAGGCCCATGTTTCTTGAAAGTGTCAGGATGTTCAGGAGCTGGTTCGGATCGTAGGGGTAGTCGCATGCAGCAGGAAAGCTGGCGATCATGTTCGTGTAGTGAGTTGGTAGTTGTAATGTGGTGTGGTGGAGCTGCTGTGGTTGCTGCTGCTGCTGGTGGTTGTGGTAGTTGTTTGCTATGTTGTGTTGTCCGAGATGCATATTTGCATGAAGTTGGTGCGGCTGTTGTTGTTGTTTGTTGGGATGTTGCTGATGAATAGTGTTGAATTTTTTGCTGGTCAACTTGACGTCCTGCGAAATGTGGTTGGGTTTGTCTTGATGGTATTGCGAT
>NW_008705329.1:5353-7036 GCF_000326865.2 Helobdella robusta | reverse complement strand
ACGCTTTGTAGCTGGTTGATTGGCTGATTTTTTGTTGGTTGTCTCTTTATCTTCGATTTGCTTCATTTCAGAAATGTTAACTGTTAATCTAAATGCTGATAAAATTTGAATATGGCTCATTATATTCAATTAATTGATTTCGTAAATAATAACTTCATTTACTTAGGCCGACTCTCTGGTATATCATTTCCTTTTAATGACCATTAATTACGAAACCGTTACGTGAATCTATGTTTATTGGTATGGTATGGTATGGAAAATTTATATAGCGCCCCTCTATGTAAAACTCAGAGGCGCTGTTCGAGAAGCTGCCGGTCAAAAAAGTGATGTTTAAGTCGTTTTCGGAACATGTCTCTCTCATCCATACTATCAACGACATCATCGGGCAGTTTATTCCAAACCTCCGCTGCAGCCACGGAGAAACTACGCCGTCCATAATTTTCTGTCCTGAACCTAGGAACAACGAGTTTCTTTTTGGCAGAAGATCTGAGTTTTCGCCCCCCGGTAGTCGTAGGGACAGGCACGATCAGCTGTTGAAGGTATCGAGGACCAAGCCCCATCAAACTGTCTCTTGTAAACATTGCTATTCTGAATTCGATTCTATAGCAAACTGGCAACCAGTGAAGCTCATTTCGCATATATGATGAAACAGATTCCTATTTTGTTACACCAGCAATTATTCTTGCTGCAGTGTTCAGAATAGACTGTATGCAGTTTTGAAGATACAAGCTTGCACCATAGAGGATTGAACTGCAGTAATCTATTCTTCCACAAATGAAACTGTGCATCAATGAAATTAAGCATTCATTTGTCAGGTACTTTTTTATACGTCTGATTTGGCGCAATTGGTAAAAACATGATCGGCAGAAATTTTTCACATGTTTATTTATCTTCAATTCAGGATCTATCCAAACACCAAGATTTTTGACTGGCTCTACATATTCCTAAATACCAGTTCATTTTTGACGAGTACCCAACCAGATGTATTGTGTCTTGTCAATATTCAGCTTCAATCCATTTGCCAGCATCCATTCTGAGACAGTTCTGATACCTGTTTGAGTTCTGTCCGCTAGTTCCTGTCTTTCTTTGATATTACAGTAACTATACAGTTGTATATCATCTGCGTAAAGGTGACATTTCAAACCCGATGACTCAACAACTTCCACAATATCTGCCGTATAGAAAACATAGAGCAGGGGTCCCAGAATTGATCCCTGTGGAACTCTTTTCAACAGTGGGGAGGAAGCAGGATCAGAGCCATCAACACATACCGTTTGCGATCTGTCAGACAAATAGGATTCAAACCAGGCAAGGACCATTCCCCCAAGCCATATGACTTTGCAAGTCGATCAAGAAAGAGCTTGTGGTTGTCCGTATTGAAAGCAGCTCCGACATCGAGCAGAGCCAAGAGAGAGATACTACCAGAATCAATAGCCTCATAAACATCATTGAAGACCTTTAGTATCGCTGTCTCAGTTGAGCGTCCAGAGCAAAAACCTGATTGAAGTTCAGGGAAAAGTCGGTTTAATTTCAGGTATGCGATCAATTGTTTGGCCACCAATTTTTCAATGAGCTTGGAAACAAACGTGAGGTTTGAAATCGGCCGATAGCTCCTAACATCACACGCATCGGAACCAGCCTTTTTTAGCCAGGAAGTATGATAGCCCTTTTTTGACTCTCCGG
>NW_008705329.1:0-1180 GCF_000326865.2 Helobdella robusta | reverse complement strand
ACAAATAGATGCTGTCACTCTTGTCATGTTTAGTTTGCAAACCAAATTTGTGTTGGTGCCGTGTTGATAAAATTTTGTACCTTCTCGAACCACAACTGTAAAAATGATGTAATAACGGTGGAAAAAGTGTAATGATCACTTTAGTCAGGAATTTTTTGTTAAATTTTTAAACTTGCCAACCATAAATGCAACATTAATTGGAATGCAAATATTTAAAAAAAAAACATTAAACAACAATTATCTTTTCAAAAACAAAAGCATTTATTTGCGATTTATTAAAAAACCTTCAGTAAATTTTGAGCGGTTCATTCGGTTAGGCATCTGCTTTTTTATGTGGCCAAATAAACAAGGTCTCTTATTTGAGTTTATTGGTTCATTCATTCATTTGTTCGTTCATCTGTTCATTTGTTTGTTCGTCTGTTCATTTGTTCGTTCGTTTATTCATTCATTCAATTGCTCATTCATTCATATTTACCCATTTAAGAACACTCCACCCATCGCGATTTTGTTTGCTCGCATTATTTTTCACATTTTGTATTCTGACGTCAGCGAACATCACTAAAGACCTTCGTTGGCATCTTCACGCCGCAAGTACGAAAAATAATTCCTCATACCTGCCCTCTCTCTACATTTCTGAAGTCGCTTTTTTCCTGCCAGCTATTTTCAGTTATTGTTGTTGTGGTTTTCATTAAATTTATTGAAAAAGAGAGATTCAGTCGTAGTTTTAGCAAAAATTTTGACCGAATTATCTTCATAAAAAAATTTAATTATTTTTTACAAAACTTTACATTAGCAATTTCATCCTCATTGACGTCACTAATGTTTCATCATCGTCGACATTAGAAAGAACATCACCACACCACCACACCACCGTACAACAGCACAGAAACTATTACCATCATTACCATTGCAATCATAATCATCAACTCCTCACTGCAAGTTTTATTATCAGCATTATCACATTATATCTTCATCGTCATCAGTGCCACGCAGTTCGTGAGAGCATGATGTGATCATCATCATCGTCATCATCATCATCGTCATCATCATCGTCATCATCATCGTCATCATCATCATCGTCATCATCGTCATCATCATCACCACCATCATCATCATCACCACCATCATCATCATCATCATCACCACCATCATCATCATCACCACCATCATCATCATCATC
>NW_008705328.1:6296-7092 GCF_000326865.2 Helobdella robusta | reverse complement strand
TGTTGATGTTTTTGTTGTTGTTGTTGCTATTGTTGATGTTGTTGTTGATGTTGTTGTTGTTACATTGCCAAACAAATACAAGATTGAACACATACAATTACATACATACATACATACACACACACATATATACATACATACATACATACATACACACACACATATATACATACATACATACATACATACATACATACATACATACATACATACATACATACATACATACATACATACATAAATAAATACATACATACATACATACATACAAACAAACATACAAACATACATTCACAAAACTCTTGATAACCTTATTCAGACAGTGAGACAGCACACGCATGTAAAAATCTTGAACTACAATCTTGTTTATTCATTTGTTGAAGACGCTACTACTACTACTACTTCTTCTACTACTACTACTCCTACTACTACTACTACTACTACTGCTGCTGCTGCTGCTACTACTACTACTACTACCTACTACCATTTTCTACTACTATTACTGCAGTTACATATACATACATACACACACACACGCACACACACACATACATGCTTATGTACATACATAGAAAAAACATTCAAACAAACATACATACAAACCAACACACATTCATACATACATACATACATACTCATACATACGTACAAACAAACAAACATTCGTACAAACAAACAAACAATAAACATACATACATACAAAAAAAACCTACATACAAAAAAAACCTACATACAATCAAACATACAAACAAACAAACAAACATACATACATATAAACAAACAAACATACATACAA
>NW_008705328.1:1128-2263 GCF_000326865.2 Helobdella robusta | reverse complement strand
TGTTGTTGATGATGATGTTGTTGATGATGATGTTGTTGATGATGATGTTGTTGATGATGATGTTGTTGATGATGATGTTGTTGATGATGATGTTGTTGATGATGATGTTGTTGATGATGATGTTGTTGATGATGATGTTGTTGATGATGATGTTGTTGATGATGATGACGATGTTTTTGATGATGATGATGTTGTTGTTGATGACGATCAAATAAAAAATTTAATTCCAGCTACCAAGATGAAAATGAACAACCATGTCTATCCAACAATCATCACCACCACAACAACAACAACAACAAGGTAACAATAGCAACAACTTTTCAATACGGAGACAAGATTATCAATTCTAAAAGTGAACTAACACAGCAGCAACAACAACAACATCAACATCACGTGACTATCAAACGCTGCAACAACAACATCACAAAGACAAACACCAACAACAACATCGCAAAGACAAACAACAACAACAACAACAACAACATCACAAAGACAAACAACAACAACAACATCAACAACAACATCACAAAGACAAACACCAACAACAACATCAACAACAACACTAATGATGACTTAGACTCGGACGATTATTTCTTAAATAACGGTCGTACCGCGATTTCAATTGCTAACGCAACTGCAGCCACTACTACCACTACAATTACCACAACTACCACTACTACGACTGCTTCTGCAGCTGCTGTGGCTACTACTACAACCACAACATCGTTCGATTTCAAGATGACACAAAATTACTACTCAGACGGCCATTACGCAGATAATAATAATAACAATAATAATGCCGGGAACAACAACAACAATAATAAAAAGAATAATAATAATAAAATTAATAACAGCGCGAAGAACAAGTTTAAATAAGTATAATGTATGTATATACAGACACAGAAAGGGAAAGAGATAGAGAGATAGAAAGAGATAGAGAGAATGAGAAAAAAAAGAGATAGATAGATAGATAGATAGATAGATAGATAGATAGATAGATAGATAGATAGATAGATAGATAGATAGATAGATAGATAGAGAGATAGAGAGAATATATATTATATGATAATAATAAATGTTCTAATAATAACATTAATGATTATTATTTAAATTATAATTATATAAATAACGAAAC
>NW_008705328.1:0-1078 GCF_000326865.2 Helobdella robusta | reverse complement strand
TGTAAAATCTTGAACTACAATCTTGTTTATTCATTTGTTGAAGACGCTACTACTACTACTACTTCTTCTACTACTACTACTCCTACTACTACTACTACTACTACTGCTGCTGCTGCTGCTACTACTACTACTACTACCTACTACCATTTTCTACTACTATTACTGCAGTTACATATACATACATACACACACACACGCACACACACACATACATGCTTATGTACATACATAGAAAAAACATTCAAACAAACATACATACAAACCAACACACATTCATACATACATACATACATACTCATACATACGTACAAACAAACAAACATTCGTACAAACAAACAAACAATAAACATACATACATACAAAAAAAACCTACATACAAAAAAAACCTACATACAATCAAACATACAAACAAACAAACAAACATACATACATATAAACAAACAAACATACATACAAACAAACATACAAATATACAAACATAAAATTTTGTCGACAGATGCCAGCACCGAACACGTTGTACATCTCTATTGTTATAGAAACATCAAAAAGTTACACTCATTCACTCTTCGTTCTTTTTTTTATTTAGTTTTGCTTCGCTCATTCATTCATTCATTCATTCATTCGTTCGTTCGTTAGTTCGTTCATTCGTTTGTTCGTTCGTTCATTAATTCGTTCATTCATTCATTCATTCATTCATTCATTCATTCATTCATTCATTCAATCATTAATTAATTAATTAATTAATTAATTCATTCATTCATTCATTCATTCATTTATTCGTTTGTTTTTCAATCTTTTGTTTTTGAAGTTAAGTTGTAAATGATTTTTTTAGTTTACTACTTAACAAATAAACTAGTTTTATTGATTTTTTATCATTCATTGGTTCGTTCGTTCGTTCATCGGTTTGTTCGTTCATTTGTTCGTTCGTTCGTTTGTCTGTACATTCATTCATTCGTTCATTCACTCATTCATGCTTTTTTTATACCGTCTCAAATATTATTATATATTAAGATATGCCAACAACAATTCCAAACATCATGAACAGCAACAACATCAACAACAACAACAACATCAACAA
>NW_008705327.1:6172-7043 GCF_000326865.2 Helobdella robusta | reverse complement strand
GTTGGCCATGTCCAGCGTTGCCAGCTGTGGGTGGTTGAGATCGTGGCCCAACACCTCTGTGGGCACCAGGCTTGACGACGAGTCTGTGAGATTTGCCATTGGTTTCAGACTTGGCCTGGTCATTCAGAATAAATACACGTGCCGATGTGGCGCAGGGGCGGACGAGTTTGGGCACCACGGTTTGGTTTGTCGCCTGGGTGGGGGCCGTCAACTACGTCACTCAGCGCTAAACGAATACATTTGTCGGCTCTTCTCCAAGGCTTCGTGTGTGAATATGTATATATATAGGCATTTATTCTCAGCTAATCATTCATCAATAATAATCAATCACAACCAAATACTAGTGTATATATATGTATGTGTGTGTATATATGTATATATAGGCATTTATTCTCAGCTAATCATTCATCAATAATAATCAATCACAACCAAATACTAGTGTATATATATGTACCTGTGTGTATATATGTATATATAGGCATTTATTCTCAGTTAATCATTCATCAATAATAATCAATTACTGCCAAATACTAGTACATATATATAGGCATTCATTCGCATTTAATCGTTCATCAATAATAATCAATTACCACCAATACTAGCGCATATATATATACACACTATTCTAGGCCCAGACTCACATACCTCCTACCTTCACAAACCTTTGAACGGCTCCCAGGGCGGGCAGCGCACGTATTTTTTTGTCTTCTTTTTTTTGTGTGCTTCAGCACCGTTCACTAGCGGGCCCCCAGAGCACATTTCCGTTATACCCTCAAGTGGGTTTGTGTTACTTCCTACAAAGGATGGCTGCAATAAAGGCTGGCCGAGGCCAGCCTTTATTGCAGCCATCCTTTGTTGTCCCATCGTTGCA
>NW_008705327.1:0-1527 GCF_000326865.2 Helobdella robusta | reverse complement strand
TCGGCGCTTCCATCATTGGTCTCGAATTAAACACAAACAAGTGTGAACTACTCGTAAATGACACGTTTCAAATGCCACACGTGCTGGCTAATGTCCCCACAGTGCCTCATTCATCATTAAATTTTTTAGGCACTCCAATGATGGCCGGCGATCATCAGGACAGGTTTTTTAAAAAAAAATTTTTGAGCTAAGGTTTGCCCTCGAACGTGTCTCTCTTCTCCCGGTCCACGACGCGATGACAATCATCCGCGGCGCCCTCAGTTTGCCGAAATTGATGTATTTTGTTAGTGTTAATGCAGCCATTTTGGGCGAATTTGAGGGTGCTCTGCGGGTGGCCCTCTCAGCCATTTGTAACGTCGATATTACCGACAAGGGTTGGTTACAGGCTCAGCTGCCGGTACGATTTGGGGGACTGGGGTTACTAAGCGTGGTTCAGCTTGCACCAATTGTTTATAAATCTTCTGCATCTGCCACGCTTGACCTACAGTCTGCCCTTCTTCGGCAATTTAGTAGCCTACACTGTACTCCACCGACTCCATTCCAACCAACAGACCTTTCCCAGGGCAACATTTTGGAGGAAGCATATAAACGCACATTCAAAGAGTTGCTTTTCTCAAGCCCTGACTCGGCGACCTCAGCTCGCTTGCTGGCAGTATCCAGCGAGGCGAGTTGTGGCTGGCTGAGATCTTTGCCCAATACGTCGGTGGGTACCAGATTGGACGACGAAACGGTCAGGACAGCCATTGGCTTCCGTCTGGGGTTGGCCGTTCAGAGTCGATACACATGCAGGTGCGGCGCGGAGGTGGATGAACTCGGCCATCATGGTCTTGTTTATCGTTTGGGTTAGGGTTAGTCAAATTTAGTCAGACGCTTGGCTTTTGGTGTCATTCGTCAATGATTTGGTTTTAACATACATACATACATATATACATACATACATACAAACAAGCATACAAACATACATATATACATACATACGCGCATAAACGCAATAGCATTGTGACTGAGTGAAATATATTAAATTCTGAGGCACTGCATCATTTAGCGACGGTGCACGTGACGTAATGTATTATGACGTCACGAATAATTCTACGTTTCCAAGATAAAGGATGGTAGATGTACTCTCTCCTTGGGAAAAACCCATAATAGTAATATAATTAACAATAATGTAAACAATAATAAAATAATAATAATAATAATAATATAAATAACTTTAAAAATATTAATAACAGAAATAAAACAACAATAGAAATTTTATTTTTATTGAAGAAATTATTTGACGGATAACTAGGTATGTATTTTAAATACAGTAAGTTTTAAACTCGAGTTAAAAAAAAAATTAAAAATTAATAATAAAATTACGTGATGATGATAATAATAATAGTAATATCAATAATAATAATAATAATAAATTTTGATAATGATAAATTAAAATAATAATAAAATAATTTGTTTTAATTGGGATGAAAAATGATCAGTTGAGTAGGTCTCAGTTTGTGTATTTTTCTATGTGATATGACTGATGAT
>NW_008705326.1:6038-7048 GCF_000326865.2 Helobdella robusta | reverse complement strand
ACTTGGGGATTTAACATTGATTTGGCTGTAAAAAACCAGGCGTCATTATCGTTTTTAAATCTTATGGCTCAATTTAATTTGCATCCAATTATCAACCAACCGACTAGAATAACATCAAGCCATTCGTCAACGATCGATAATGTTTTTACTAATTATGGCATCGGCGGCTGCCCTAAAGGAATTCTATACAGCGATGTTTCTGACCATTTACCTATTTTTCTTTGCATACCATTGAATGCTAAGGCTGTCGGTGGAAAAAACCCTTACATTAAAACCCGTTTGATTAATTCTGAGAACCTAAAAAAAGCAAATTGTTTATTACAGAATATCCAGTGGAACATGTCTGATTACGGGTCCGATTTTGAATCAAATTTTAAGAAATTCCTAAAGACTTATTTAAACTGCATCAATCTAGCTTTGCCATTGGTGAATAAAAAAAATCGCTTCCGAAGGCCATGGATGAATATCGATCTTTATAATCTTTCCTTGTATAAAAATGTTCTTTACAAAAGGCATCTACACAATCCATCCCCTGCAAATAAAAATGCATATAATAAGGTTAAAAATAAATTTATAAATGTCAAAAGATTCACGGAAAAAAATATTTTGAAAATAAATTAAAAAATCAACCTGGAACAAAACACAGATGGAGGATAATTAATGAAATTTTGGGGTCAAAAAAATCATGCAATAAATTGTTCTCAAATGATGCCAGTGAAACTGCTAAATTGAGCACCGTTACAGGGTTGAATAAATTTTTTGTTGAGATAGGTAAAAATATCAATAAAATTTTAGGCGATGGTCAGTTGATTTCAAATGTCGGTCCATATGTGGTTTCTAATAACCCAATATTTATTCCACGAGACACAACTCCGGATGAGATTGTCTCGGTCGTTGGCAATTTGAATTTGAAAAATAGTTTTGATTGTGATTTTCTTTCTACTAAGATCCTCAAACATACTGTTTTTCATGTTGCTAGTCAAATCTCAAAACTATTTAACGATTCTATT
>NW_008705326.1:0-5314 GCF_000326865.2 Helobdella robusta | reverse complement strand
CTAAAATTCTTAGGTTTGATCAATTACACAATTACATTCTTCTGATTTTTCTTTATAAAATTCTTTCTTATAACGATTATAAGCACCTAAATGTTTTTTGTAAGATCACATCGGCCACCAGACAACATGGTATGTTGATGTCAAAAAAAGTTAGAACTTCTACTTACGATAGAAGTTGGGTTGCTAAGGGAGTTAGACTTTGGAACGTTTTAGCTATGCATAACCAATTGCAACTTACAATTGAACACTTTAAGCATTATGCTAAGAGCGAAGTTATGTCCATGTCCGTCGGTGTTTAAGATGTTATTATATATATGTATGTGTGTGTGTGTGTGTGTGTATGTGTGTGTATGTATATGTATATTTTTATTATGTTTAATTCTATTTAACGACTTGTCTACTTTGTGTTTTGTACATTGCACACGAACTTTAATTAGTTAAGATGGTCTGCACAAGTAGTTTGTTACTTTTTTGATCTCCTGACTTATTTTTTCTGTCAAATAAAATTTGGATTAAAAAAAAAAAACCATATGGTTCTTTATTGCACCATCCTGTATATGCATTGTAAGTCTACGAGAGAGAGTAGTACGTGTGTGACCGATATAACTCTCCACAACACTGTGTGGCATAGGGCACATAAACCGGTACACAACATTTGTCCTCTCTAGCGTAGGTGTTGGTTGATTGTGACTATTCCTTATAACGAGGTTTGATGTACGACTAGTATTGTAATATATGATGAGTTTTAATTGATTGTTATTGTCGCAGACGGAGATGTTGGATTTAACGATTCGTTTAAGTTGGGTCTCATCCACTTTGTAGTTGTCGTGCATCTGGTTCATGTAATATAACGGAATCTTTGTTTTAGTTGCTATTGTTGGAAGAGTTGTATTGGTTATATTATTGATTTTATGTAACTATTTCTTGATTGTATCGTCGACTATTTTATTGGAGTAGTTGTTGTTAATAAGGAATTGTTTGATGCGAAGTAATTCTGTATGGAATATATTATTATCTGATGAAATTTTGTATGCACGGTGGATGAAATTGTAAACTACGTTATTTTTATATCGGTCTGGACAATCAGATTTATAGTTAAAAACTTGGCCAGAATTGGAAGGTTTAACATATACCATAGTAGTTAGTTGCTCGTCCTTTTGTTCTATCAAACAGTCGAGGAAGGAAAGTCTTTTTTCAATGCTAAACTCTATTGTGAATTTCAGGTGCGAATTATTTTGTAAAATGTTTTGTAGATTATATATATCAGTAACGGTTGAGGAAATGATGAAGATGTCGTCCACGTATCGAGCATATATTAGTGGTTTATTAGTTGAATCAGCGAATATTTTGGCCTCGAGTTCAGCCATATAGAATTTAGCAAACAAAGGGCCTAACGGAGAGCCCATTGCGACACCATCTATCTGCTGATACAACAAACCATCCGGAGCAAGAAAAGAGCTTTCAACGGTACACGACTTAAGTAATTCGATGAGTAAGTTAGGAGGAAAATCTAGCTGTGGTAGTGTTAGATGATTGTATACAATGATGATGGCTATTTAGCCGAAACAACGTTGTCAGCTTCTAATATGTCACAATTTCACAATAAATATGAATGTCAAAAACTACGCTGTGTTGAGTTCATAATAAAAAAGTTGATAAATGCAAAATGGGCAAATAAATTTAACAAAATATGTATTAATGAAAATCTCGTTCCTAAATATATATATATATATATATATATATATATATATATTTCAAAAATTCAACACTACCTTCAACATTGTTCAACTTTTTTATATTTTTATTTAATTTATTAATTTCAGAGAAATTAGACATTTTATTGTTTTTTAAAAATTTTTATTAAATAAATTTGCAAATAGCTATTTCGAGTTATAGATAACTCATCTTCAGTGCATTATATATAAGGTATGTAAGATATTTGATAAGAAGGAACAAGTAATTATTAATTTATATAAATTATTTAATTAAAACAGAAAACCAATAAAATAAATTTAATAACTATAAATAATATAAAACGCGATTTTTAAAATTTTAACGGCAAGATTGTTTATATTATGGCTGTTAAGGTAAATATCAACGCTCAGCCGAGAAGCGCAAATTAATTTATTTAAATAACTACATATTATTAATATTATTTTTACAATAATTAAAAACATTATTATTATTATTATTGTTAAGGTTATTATTATTATTATCATCGCTGTGGTTCTTCTTGCTTCTTGTGATGATGTTCCATTTGCAAGTGATATTTGCGCTGTGGGTTGTGGCGTTGGTATCTACAGTGTTGGCACTGTTGTTGTTGTTGTTGTTGATGTTGTTGTTGTTGGTGTTGTTGATGTTGTTGTTAGGGTTGTCACTATTGATGATGTTCCAATTGCAACTGATATTTGCACTGTGGGTTGTAGCATTGGTATCTACAGTGTTGGCACTGTTGTTGTTGTTATTGTTGATGTTGTTGATGTTGTTGTTGGTGTTGTTGATGTTGTTGTTAAGGTTGTCACTAATAACGTTAACAATAATAATAATGTTTTTAAATATTGTAAAAATAATATTAATAATATGTAGTTAATTAAATAAATTATTTCACGCGTTGATATTTATCTTAACAACCATAATATAATAAACAATCTTGCCGTTAAAATTTTAAAAATCGCGTTTTATATTGTTTAATATTATTAAATTTATTTTATTGGTTTTCTGTTTTAATTAAATAATTTATATATATATATATTATTATATATATATTATATATATATATATATATATTATTGATGAAAATCACAGCATGTTCGGCTTTAGTTAACTTCCAATTTAACTTTTTGATTTTTCTAACGGTTGATAGATATTATTATTTTCAAGTTTCTGTTTTAATTAAATAATTTATATAAATTAATAAGTACTTGTTCCTTCTTATCAAATATCTTACATACCTTATATATAATGCACTGAAGATGAGTTATCTATAACTCGAAATAGCTATTTCCAAATTTATTTAATAAAAATTTTTAAAAAACAATAAAATGTCTAATTTTTAATAAATTAAAAAGAAATATAAAAAAGTTGAACAATGCTGAAAGTAGTGTTGAATTTTTGAAATGTTGCGTTAACAACAGTCTGTTACCAAAAAATATATATATATATACATACGCCGTCGGTCTCGAGCGGATTGTTCTTTGGCATCATTATACGGGACATAATACATAATATATTTTATGACCGTCTATTATCATTATAATTATCTATTATATAATTCTAACATTTTAAGCCTATCATCTTAATAATTATCTTAATAATGTATTTATATACAATCAAACTTAACTTTCCATAAATATTAAAATCAAACTTTCCATAATTAATATAATAACTGCACTACGCCACCAACCACACTTTCAAAATTTTTCAATACGATTTTATTTCATTTTATTTCACTAATTCTATACTATTTACTTAATTTTATTTAATTGTTTAAAATATGTTGGTTTTACCAAGGTAATTGCATTCACTCATATATTCCTGCATGCTTAAAAGTAATTTTCTCGTGATTTTATATGTTTTAATATTTCTAACTATTTGACTCAGGCTCTGACGATGGCACTAACCGAAACGGCCGTCAGCAAAAGCGTTGTTTTAAATAAAGTTGAATCTACCAATCTACGACGTGTTGAATTATTATTCAAAAAGTAATAACAACAAAATGTGGAATTATTTTTAATAAAACCTGCTTATCCAAAAACCTCGTTCCAAATATTATATATATATTAGGGTGTCCCAGAAATGCACGGAAATTTAGTGAAGAGAATAGTGTGGTCAACAGTATCAAAAGCCGAGAAAAAGTCAAGAGCAAGAAGAAGAGTAAGATTACTATTGTCATTAGAGAGAAGGATATCATTGTGTATTTTGAGTAAAGAAGTTTCAGTACTGTGAGCAGGTCTGAAACCAGATTGAGATACAGGTAGCAAGGAGTTAAAGTTTAAATAGGATGACAGTTGATTAAAAACTACTTTTTCTATTATTTTAGAGATGAAAGTAATATTAGTTACAGGTCTATAATTAGATAAAGAGGTAGGATCTAAGGATGAGTTTTTAAGAATAGGAATAACAATAGAATTCTTATAAAAAGTAGGAAATTAGGAGGTGAAAAGAGATAAATTAACTAATTTGAGTATGATTGGATAAAATATTGAAGAAAATTCTTTAAGTAAATTAGAAATTCTGACGTAATCTAACAATCGAACAAGATCGCGAGCAGCGACTGCTCCATCTCTCTCGAGAATTAAAAGTTTAAAGGAAGGTAGTTCAAGACTTGTCCAATCAACTAACTGAATTGTTGAATCAATGGGATCACTGTGATGTTGATTGCAGTGTCAAGACTGAACTAAACTTATGCCGGAAAGAATTTATAAATGCATATATGCAGTATGAATTCGAAAAATAAGTTTATTTTGAATTTTAATAAACTAAAAGTTTACCAAAAAACTTTAGTGAGAAAAATCGAAAAAAACGAACTACAAACATGCTAACGCCAAACATTCGGTAGAATTTATAAAATATTGTTAAAATTATGAGCTACTACCAACATTTACTCGAAGTTCTGCGACCAACTGACGTAATCTAACAATCGAACAAGACCGCGAGCAGCGACTGCTCCATCTGTCTCGAGAATTAGAAGTTAAAAGGAAGGTAGTTCAAGACTTGTCCAATCAACTAACTGAATTGTTGAATCAATGGGATCACTGTGATATTGATTGCAGTGTCAAGAATGAACTAAACTTATGCCGGAAAGAATTTATAAATGCATATATGCAGCATGAATTCGGAAAATAAGTTTATTTTGAATTTTAATAAACTAAACGTTCACCAAAAAACTTTAGTGAAAAAAATCGAAAAAACGAACATGTTAACGCCAAACATTTGGTAGAATTTATAGAATATTGTAAAAATTATGGTCTACTACCAACATTTACTCGAAGTTCTGCGACGCGACCAACCGACTTTATCTAACAATCGAACAAGATCGGAAAATTCAACAATCTAACAATCGAACAAGAATTCGGAAAATAAGTTTATTTTGAATTTTAATAAACTAAACGTTTACCAAAAAACTTTAGTGAGAAAAATCGAAAAAAACGAACTACAAACATGCTAACGCCAAACATTCGGTAGAATTTATAAAATATTGTTAAAATTATGGGCTACTACCAACATTTACTCGAAGTTCTGCGACCAACTGACGTAATCTAACAATCGGACAAGACCGCGAGCAGCGACTGCTCCATCTCTCTCGAGAATTAGA
>NW_008705325.1:0-6987 GCF_000326865.2 Helobdella robusta | reverse complement strand
ATACTACTACTACTACTACTACTACTACTACTACTACTACTACTTCTACTACTACTACTACTTACTGTTATAACAAGAATAGTAATAATATTAAAATGATAATAATAAAAATGCGAGAGAGATTGATTGGAGTTGAGGGTAGATAATTAAAGGCGACTCCCATCGCCATTGTCTGTAAACGTGAGAAACTTAACGGAAGTCAAGCTTAATCATAATCAAGATCATCACACTCTATATTATCATCATCATCGTCATCATCATCGTCATCATCATCGTCATCATCATCATCATCATCATTATCACTCTCTCCCTGTCATTCTCATTAAGATCATCACCATCATCGTTTTCATTAAGGTCATCATCGTCATCATCATCGTCATCATCATCGTCATCATCTTCGTAATTATCATTCCTATCACAATTTCCATCACCGCTATTATTATTATCATTGTCGTCGTCATCATCTCAGCCATCATCTTGGCGACACGTAGTTGGCACGGCTACTTCAAACGCTTCATCATCCTTCGCTATCCACAAAAATTTTCAAAAATCTATTTTTTTTTCTCTGAACACATAAAAGCAATTATTTTAAAATAATTGTATCGCTACTAATGGCTGGTTACATTTGAAAATTCCACGTATATTGGCATTGAATTTTTTTTTCACCTGTTCGAAATCATTAAAATCATTGTGAGAACCAACGTCATTATTAATGTTGTCAAAGTTGATTTCGTTGTGGTTCTTGTTACTGTCAACTTGTTGATGTATTTATGTTGATGTCATTTCAGACGTCATTATTGGCCAAAAAGCAGCATGAATCAATCCATTGACATCATATTTTTTGTCTATAAAATTTCTATCATTTTAATTATAAAATAATCGTTGAAAGAGAAAATTATAGGATTCTGCATTACGTGATATTTATAACAAACAAAAAATTCTTGAAAAAAAATCTAGAACAAGATATTATGATTGTACTGCCAATACTACTGCTACTACTTACACAAGTAAAAGATTTGCAATAAATACTACAGCTGCATCTACTGCTGCTACTACTACTGTTGCTGCTGCTGTTGTTGTTAGTACAACGACTACTAAAATACTAATACCAACGACAGCTACCAAAGTAAAAGTGGGTGTGAAATTAAAAACGACAGGCAAATTATTATCGTCTCGTTTGTCAAATGTTACATTTTTCTTTTTTATTCATACTCGAAAAATAAAAACTAAAAAAATGGTGATTTGCAGCTTGAAAAACTTTTTAACTGGCTTAAAAAATGTTAGACGCATATACCAACAGCAACAACCAGGGTAAAAACAAAAAGTAAAAAAACTATAAACCAAAAACATAAAAAAAACATACACCAAACAATAAAAAATTACACACTAACATTTCAAGAATGAGTTACCAACGTGGCAATGTGTACAAACACATCTTTTGTACACATTTAAATGAACAAATTAATAAAAATACAAACACATACAGAGGGACCTGTAAAATTCATTTCGAGGCCAAGGTCAAACAACGTATGTGTGCACATGTACAACCAGAGGTTTCTGTACCACAAATTTTAAAAAATTGTGTGTGGAGGTAAAACGCCAATTTTAACGTTCCTTAAACTCGGATGGCCCATGCCTTCTTACACATATAAGTAAAGCTATGATTCATTTCTAAAGAGCATAACACATATTAGAGATCGTTTGCTTAACGCCAATTAAACAGGATCTCAAAGGCGCATGTAACACTTAACATGTACTGACTGTTATAAGTAGGGCTGCCGATACAAACGGAAAGAAATGGGTTTAAAAAAGACACCGTTCATGAAAACAAAAAACTTCCGACAATTTAAAAAAATAAATTTTTTGAGAGAAAAATCATTTTAACCAAGCTATTTGTTCTTTCTTGACGTTGTTGAAGTCATCAATGTTTTTACTGGAAAATTAGTTTCAAATTAAAACTTTTTTTGTTAAAGAAACACGTTAACAGAACTTATGGAAAAAACTAACAGCAAGAATGAGACACAGGCAGAGATATATTTCCTGTAACAAACACATGCAACGGCTATTATTGCGTGTGTGAAAATTAGCAATGAAATCAAAGCGAGAAAATAATTGAAACGATGTAAATGTACGTCTGTCAGAAGTAAATGATTGATGGGTGTCGAAATAAAGTAAATACTTGTTTTGATAAATGAATGGATAAATGGTGGACGGGCGGACGGACGGATGGATGGATGGATTTATAGATATATGTGCGGATGGATGGAGAGATGGACAAATAACAAAAAAATTAATGAATAAAACAAAGTCTTTTAAAGCCTGAAAAAGTTAATTAATTTCCTGCTACTAAGAAATAAAACTTCAAGACTCAAATACTCAAACAATTAAAAATTCCAAAACTAAGCATTGCTTGAGAATGATTAGACTGATGGAGCAAGAGAATAAAGAAAGAAGAGAGAGAGAGAATGATGGAGAGAAAGAGTGGAAATAAAATTAGAAAAGAGAAAAAGAATGAGATATAAAGAGAGAAAAATTAACAAAAACATAAGTGTAAGGCAAAAACTGTTCAAAAAGAAAAAGTAATGCAAGAAAAAAGTGTAGTAAAAATGTATTTTATTATATAAAAAGTTTGTCGTGCACACTCGAGTGAACTGCTAGGAGTGATTGCCTTCGAGATCTTTTCTCGGAATCTCTTTCTCTATTCAAAAATACGCGTTTGTTATTAAGTTGTTATACAAGTGCAAATACAAAAATACCAAAAAAAATAAGAGTGTTTATAAATAATTTATTTTGTATAAATTTGCTTTTTGTGTACTTATTTGTTATGTATGTGTGTGTGTGTGTGTGTGTGGTGTGTGTGTGTGTGTGTGTGGTGTGTGTGTTTCTGTGCCTGTTTCCATGTGTAATGTTTATATAAATGTATTTCATAAAACTAACCATTTATATCTGTGGTTTCATTCCGCAATACATTTTGATCTACATTTCAAATTCCAGAAATACGTGTGTATGCTTATGTATTATAATATTAAGGAATACCTTGTATTAAAAATACCTAATCCATTTGTATTCGCATGTGCGAATTTTTGTGCGTGCATGTGATAGTAGGAAATTTTTTCTTGATCATTTAGTAAATGTATTTGCTTTCACTTATGGCATTGTGTGTGAGTGTAAGGTAATACAATCATTTAATCATGTGCAGTAGTTGTATATATGTTTGTTTGTGTGCGTGTGTGTGTGCGTGTGTGTGAATGTGCGTTTGTGTGTGTTTGTCTGTATGTGTGTGTTTGCATCCCATCCATCGTCATCATCTTCACCGTCGTCGTCCCTGCCATCTGTCGCATACTCATCAATAACGTCACCATCTACCATGTCATATTCATCATCATCATTATCGTCATCATCATTATCGTCATCATCGTCATCATCGTCGTCATCATCGTCGCGTCTCGTCTATTGAAAGACTTTTAGTCAGAGCGGATATTTTTATAGTATATCCTATTTACTTTATCTGATTTGATTTTCGGGTAATTGTTTCTTTGAGATATACGCTCGCATCCCCTCTGTTTAAGAGTTTATGTGCGTGTCTGTGTCTGTGTATGTATATGTGTGTGTGTTTGTGTTTTTCTTTATGCGTTAATATGTGCTTATTTGTGTGTTTATATATGCAAGAACGTTTCATTTGTTTAATTGTATATCTACATGTTATCAGACAATGGTTTGCTTGTTTTAATTTGTAACGAACGGAGTCCTTTCTCATGTTTTCATGTCATATGAAGTGTAAATATGATTAGGAAAAAACAACAATAAAAAATTGTTCAAGAACAAGTTAAAATAAATTTCGCAGAAATTCATCACCGTATTTTTTATTTATTATTTGGTATTTTTCAAACTGAAATTCGTGTTTGCTGGATGAAAAATTTTGTTAGATGGTGAGTTTGAGAGAGAGAGAGAGAGAGAGAAAGAGAGAGAGAAAGAAAGAAAGAAAGAAAGAGAGATAGAAAAATTTTAACTAAGACAATAACAAAAAATAAATTAAAAAAAATGTTATCTTGAATTTTAAAAAAGTAGAAGAATTTAATCAAAGTGGCTTTTTATCTGATGTTAATAAAAAGTTAATGGCGGAAAGGGGGTAGAGGAAAGTGAAGATGACAACAATGATGATGATTATTAATTTTTTATTTTTTGTGGTCTGTTTGTTTTGTTTTTTTGCTTTTCTTTCCCTATTTTTAACTAATTTCATTATTATTTTTCCATCATCTCATAGACGCTTAGTGTAGAAAAAATATCCAATCAGCAAAACAAATGTAAACAAAAAAAATCATAAATAAGAAGAAACACAAGCGTGACGTCATAAACCAGGAAACGTAAATAACATAAACAACAACAGGAAAATTTTATATTATTAATAACGGAGTAATTAAGGTTGCCGAGAGAAAATTACGTGAATTACGTCAACAAAATAACGACAACAACATACACAACAACATAGACAACACCATAGACATCAACATAGACAACAACAAAGACAACGACATAGACAACAAAATAGACAACAACATAGACCACAACATAGACAGCAATATAGACCACAAGATAGACAGCAACATAGACAACAACATAGACAGCAACATAGACAACATCATA
The DNA here is from genome assembly GCF_000326865.2 of Helobdella robusta. Taxonomy (NCBI): domain Eukaryota; kingdom Metazoa; phylum Annelida; class Clitellata; order Rhynchobdellida; family Glossiphoniidae; genus Helobdella; species Helobdella robusta. Next base: position 2,343 of record NW_008705325.1, on the reverse strand, counting down.
AACAACAATATAAATAACAACATAGACAACCACATAGACAGCAACATAGACAAAAACATAGACAACAACAACATAAACTCACACGCACGTAACACGAACAAAAACACGTACATCAAAAACAAAGGAATAGGTTCCAGCCCAAACCATAGCACCACAAAAACAAAGATAAAAAAAATACATCAACAAAGAACAGAAAGATCAGCAGCAGCAGCAAAACAACAAAGAAATAATAAAAGAACAATTTGTATATTTTATTATCGCCCTCTACGTACACATACCGTCCTGTAAAGATCACACACAGGCATGTGTGCCTCTGAAAGAATTATGTATCATTGACAGTTATAAATAGATATTAATTATATATATAAGCATATATATATAGAGAGAGAGAGAAAAGGGAAAGACAAAAGAGATAAAGAGAAAAAGAGATAATATATATATATATATATATATATATATATATATATATATTAAATACATACACAACACACCAGACTAATATATAATTTAATGTTACGTTGGTTTATGGCTATATTAACGCCGTAACTTATTTTTCTGAATTATCTATTCTTGTGTTTGTGTGGGTGTTTGTGTGTGTTTATGTGTTTGTGTATGTGTGTGCGTAAGATTGAAGTAGCATCAAATCAACAACATACACGGATACAACTCATGTTTATATATGTGGATGCAGGGCATCGCGCACATTACAACGTGACAATCAGGGATCTTTTTGCATTTAAACCCGGTAAAACTGCAACGATAGGACGAGGCGCTTCAACTTGAACACCATTTTTATTTATAATCCTACTCTATAAATTTTCAACGAACCTGAATTGATGAAAAGTTCGGTGAACTAACGATGCATAAGAACTGTGGTTGAAATATCGAAAATTATATTGTGAATGTTTTTGTGGCTTAAGATGTGTTAACCTAATTGCTTATCTCATGTAAATAATCCTATCTACCAATTTAATTACCTTAACTAAAGGTACCTTAAATTTTTACTCATTATATGTTGGTACGTTAGCCGAAAGACTCCTTAACTCTCATCCCTCTTGCTCATGGAGCTACCGACAGCCGATTTGTACTTGGATCGGTGGGGTTAATGCGGCCCTACGTATGCTATGGACTTCAAGTTTAAGTCTAGGACGTTTAGCGATGGTACATTACTATAAGCGGTCTGTCGCGCGACCAAACGTAGACATTAGACATAGACACAGACATTTCATTTACTGCTCGGGTGTTTTTTATACGTTTTTGTGGCTTAGAAATATACTTCGATGAATTTTAACGGTGGACTTAAAATGTACGTGTTTTTTGTCTTCTCAGTAGTTAATATTTTTTGATATTTTAGCACTTAATTTATTCTGAAAAGTTTAAAATTCTGGATAATATTTATAAATAGATAATTTGTATTTCTGTTTATGTCCTGTTATCAAGTTGCTAATTGAATTGATGATGTTTTCCATGTTTAAGTTGTTTATGTTGATGTGATATATTCGGAAAACTTGGTTTGCTGTTGTTGTTTTATATATTGACATAGTCAATGTTGTTGTTGTTGTTGTTGTTGTTGTTGCTGTTGTTGTTCTTGTTTTCTTAAATTTCAATCTAACTTTTCATTGTTGTTGTTGCTGCTGAAGATGTTGTTGTTCTTGTTGTTGTTTTCTTATAATTCAATCTAACTTTTCATTGTTGTTGTTGCTTTTTATGTTCACATATGTCTATTCTATGCTGTTGTTGTTTTTTATGTTCACATATATTTATTCAATGTTGTCGTCGTTGTTGCTGTTGTTTTCTTATATCCACATTTATCTATTCAATGCTGTTGTTGTTGTTGTTGTTTTATATTCACATGTAGCTTTTCAATGTTGTTGTTGCTCTTATTGTCATGGCATGTCAGTTGATGAACGGCAATTGTCTGAAGGATTGATTGGCCGTATGTAGTTGTTGTTGGTTGTTTGTAGAGTAGTTGTTGTTTTCAATGTAAATCATTTGACACTATTGTCGCGACGCCGGGAGTTTTTTTTTCTTTTATTTTAGTTTCTTGTGGTTTATTTCACTGCCACCATCGTCATCGTCGTCTTCGTCGGAACGTCAACTTTGAGAGTTTAATTTGGCTGCATTGTTTCGCCTAATATACTTGGCCATCTTGTCTTGAATGCTAAAGAGGCAGAAAAAAATGAATGAAGGGAATGACAGAAAGAGTTAAAAATGAGTAACAGAAAGATATAAGTTGAAATGAGAAAAAGTGAATGAATAGATTTAGATAATCGTAAAATTGTAAACAAGAGGGATACAAAATAGAGAAAAAAGAGAAAACTACTAAATGAAAAAAGAAATAAG
>NW_008705324.1:2564-7049 GCF_000326865.2 Helobdella robusta | reverse complement strand
ACATCACAATCAACAACAACAACATCACAATCAACAACAACATCACAATCGTCAACAACAACAACATCAAAATCAACAACACAATCACCACCATTTCAACCCAAGGTCAATTATGCCACAGTCTCAAAAGGCCAGCCTGACGTCATAGATAATGAACGTCACGTGATTCTCACGGCGGCAAGACATCATGTATCGAAAATGCAGGCGCGAACGGTCGCCACTCTGGACACAGACGATGATGATGATGATGACGATTGTGACGATGGTGATGATGACGATAATGATGATGATGACAATGATGACGATGATGATGATGATGATGACGATTGTGACGGTGGTGATGTGAATTGTGGCGATTTTGCTGGTAAGGATAGTAATGATTACGATAATGGTGATGATAATGATAACGATGAGGATGATGACGATGATGATGATGATGATAGCAGATTTGAAAAATTAATTAAAAATTTTTTTTATTAATGTCGACACGGTGATGAATTTACTTATCGCCACCCTCTTCTTCATCATCACCACCATCATTTTCATCACTACCATCACCATCATCATCATCATCATCATCATCATGGTTATAATGATTATCATTATCAGTATCACCGTCGCATTCATTTTAATCGCCACTATCAATTTTGAGAAAACTTCAATCAACATTCATTTATTCATTTTTTTTATCTACCACAATCAGCATCATCACCACCATCATCACCACCACATCATCAACATCATCACAATCATCATCATCATAAATTGTTACTCTTACTTGGAAGTTAAGACGATGATTTGAGCACATAAGCCATCATCATCATCATCATCATCAACATAATCGTCATCATTATCATCATCATCGTCATCATTATCAACGTCGTCGTCATCATCATCATCATCATCACCATCATCATCGTCATCATCACCATCATCATCGTCGTCAATCAACCGTCGCTTCATTCATTTTTCATCATTCTTCTTTCATTCATTGGTTGTCCTGGATTCAAAATTGTGAATAAAGATTGTTACCATCATCATCATTATTATCATCACAACAACAACAGCCTCAACAACAACAACATCAACAACAACAATGAAACAGAATCAACATCGAATTAACAGCAACGTTCTCAAAAAACAACAATATCAACGGCAACAACAACAACTACATCATCGACAACAACAACTACATCATCAACAACAACTACTACATCAATATCAACAACACATCATCAACAACAAAAACAACATCAACAACACTTCATAGGACCTTGAAAGAAACAAAATATTACATCTATGATATCTGATATTTGATATCTATCCAACAATGACAACAACAATTACATCAACAACAACAACAATTGTAACAGCAGCAACAACGACAACAATAAAAACTACAAAAACCAACAACAACAGCGCAACACGACCACAAAAAAACAACAACACACTCATCGTCGCCAGCGAGAATTTCCTCAAAAGTTGAAAACAATTCAATCCATCCACCCAAAATTTCATAATCGAACTAAATTCGTCCACTGAAACAAAAAATGATACAAAACTGTTTTATTTTTTATTTCACCAATAAATTTCAATAAAATATATCAATATCTTCTATATATATATAAATAAATAAATATATATATATATATCTATATATCTTGAATGAACGAATGAATGGATGAATGAAAGAAAGAATGAATGAATGACTGAAAGAATGGGTGAATGAATAAACGAACTATGAATGAATGAAAGAATGAGTGAGTGAACGAGTAACTTAATTGATCAAAATGGGTTTAGATTTTCATATATACTTGAATGTTATAACCAATAATTAATATATTATAAATAATCAAACGAATGAATAAATGAATGAATGAATGAACGAAAAAATGAGTGTTGGATGAAAGGAAGGGATGTATGATCGAATGAACGAATTTAATGAACGATTACAGAAGCCAAGATCAAACAAATATATAATTGATTTAATGACTGAGTCGTAATCAAATAAATTAATTAATTAATTAATTAAAAACTAACCAATTTGATATTTAATAAACAAACTAATTAAATAAATTTATTTATATTTAAATTCATTTATTAAAAATAAATAAAATGCTCATTGTTGTTTTTACATAAAAAAAAACACGGCTGAGTTCGTTCGTTTAAAAAAAACAATTAAATAAATAAATAAACTTAATTAATAATTTAAATGGCTGATCAAAAAAATTCAATATTCATTAAAACTTATAAAAAAATATTTGTATGTGTGTCTGTGTGTGTATGTGTGTGTGTATGTGTCTGTGTGTGTGTGTGTATGTGTGTGTATGTGTCTGTGTGTGTGTACGCTACGTGCGTGTGAGCGTGTTTATATGTAATTTAATCAACCAACATTATCATCGTTAACGTAATTTCTGCATTACTATTTTTATTTCCGTAGAAACTATTTACAGTTATAGTAGTACTAGTGATGGTAGTCTTATTATTGGTAGTAGTAGTAGACGAAGTAGTGGTAGTGGTAGTAGCGGCGTGTGGCGTGTGGTGAAGCGTTCAAAGACCACAGTCGTCTCGTGGTGAAGACGTCGATAGGCGGTAGACTTAATTTTTACCTAAAAACTTTTAATAAATTTGAAATGTTGAGGATTGAAGTGAGTTAATTTATAACAGTGTCAGTTTACACATTCATCTCAGCAATTGCCCTTTCATTAGTTAAGAGACTTCATCTTACACAGTGATAGGATGAGGAAAAGCTTACGGCAAGAGGTATCTATCATAGCAAAATTAACATTTCCACCTGTAAATTGTTACAATCTTTGGACGGGAATACTGTAACAAACGTGTTGAAATGAAACAACTAAATCCCTCGTGTCAGACAGCTGCAAAAATGATCTTAAGAAACATATTTTATAAAAGGAGACACTTACTCGTGACGTATATCCCATCCGAATCTAGAAACTTTACGGCTCGGAAATTTAAAAGTGACGAATTACGTGAGAATTTTGCAAAAAACTAACAATTTTATTTTCTATATTTTACAAAATTTTCAAACTTTTAACATTTTCGGTTGGTGTTTTTGTAATTTTACCGTTCGTTGAAAAAGTACATGGTTTTTATTTAATTTGGTTTGCATTTTTCTTTGTTTAAAGAAAAATAAAATGATAATAAAATAACCAAAATGTGAAATAAAATAATAAACCATGTTTGCTCTGCCCAAAGTATGGAATGATCTTCCAACAAGATTGAAGCAAATAGCTCTAGAAAAAGATTTCAAAAGATAGTTAAAAAGCTATTTGTTCAAACGAAGCATTTAATCACAGTACCTGCAATCCTCTGAGGGATGTCAATAGAGTGAATAACATAATAATAACAATAAAGATAATAATGATAATTATAATAATAATAATTTAATTTGCCGTATTACTAAATAATAAATAAAGAAATGAAAAAATCTTCCCGACAAATTTTTAACAAGTTAAGGGTAAGTTTAGCCCGAACTAGTGTATTCTCACGCATATTCTCAAGTTTTAGACGCATTGTATTGCATTGTGTTACATCACTATCTCTTAATGCTAATAGCATTATTATTATTATTTTTATCATTATTATTATTATTATTATTATTAAATATAACTAATATAATTAACTAAAGTTAGTGAGTGTAATTAATAGGAATTTTTAAATAAATTACATTAAATGGTGAATTACAAAAAATGATTTTTATTAGACTTTGGTTTCCGAATACGTATGCTGTTGATCTGATGTTGTAAGTGGATGTTGTTGTTGTTGCAGGGATGTTGTTGGAAGTAGTAAAATTTGTTGTGGCTGTTGAAGTTGCTGTTGTTGCTGCTGTTGTTGTAACAGTTGTTGCTGATATTGTTGCTCGTGTTGTTGGCATAGCAGTGGTAGTTGTTGTTGATACTGTTGAGGTTGTATGTGTTTTATTGTTGGAAGTTTTATGATTTGTTGCTGTTGAGGTAGTTGAGGTTGTGTGTTTTTTATAAGTGGTAGTTTGATGATTTGTTGTTGTTGTGGTTGTTGTTGTCCAATTAAACTCTCATGTGAAAAATGTATTGGTTGATTATTTGACAGCTGGTGAGGTGGCAGTACTATTAATTGTTGTTGTTGATGTGGTTGCAGCAGCTGCTGATGTGGTTGTTGTTGTTGTTGTTGCAGGGGAATTATTATTAGTTGTTGTTTTGGTAATGGTAAAAACGGTTGCGTCTGTTGAGGTACAGGTGGAATTAACAGTTTTAAAGTTTTTTGTTGCTGTGGCGTTAGACATTGTTGCGGTAATGTGATTGACAATTCTTGTTGCTGTTGTTGTTGCTGATATTGTTGTTGCTGGTGTTGATGTTGCTGGTGTTGATGTTGCTGCTGCTGTTGTTGTTGCTGTTGATGATGTTGTTGCTGGTGTTGATGTTGTTGATGTTGTTGTTGCTGTTGTTGTTGTTGTTGATGTTGTTGTTGTTGCTGGTGGTGTTGATG
>NW_008705324.1:0-861 GCF_000326865.2 Helobdella robusta | reverse complement strand
ATGTTGTTGGTGGTAAAAGTTGTTGTTGTTGTTGTCGTTGTTGACTGTTGTGTGTATGACGGCGTAGTGTTGTTGTTGCTGCTGTTGTTGTTGTGGGTGCTGTCGCTTGGTTTTAATTTTTTTTTGTTGATGATGATTTTGTTGTTGCTGATGTTGCTGTGTGTTTTTTATTTCTACAGCAAAATTGGAAACAAAATAAATCGATACATCGTTGTTGTTGTTGTTGTTGTTGTTGTGGTTGTTGATGCTACTGATGTTGATGTTTTTGCTGTAAATGTCACTGTGTATATATTTTGGCAGCTTCGGTCTGAATTTGTTGAACCTGGAATATGTTTGAAATACAGTACCAGACAAACACATCACTATTAACAACATTAACAACAACAACACAATAACAACAACAGCATCACCGAAACAACAACAACAATAATGACAAAAGTTACAAATTGAAGTGATATTTTAAAATAAAAAAAGCCAGAACAACAACAGCAACAACAACAACGCAATCCCATAATCATTCTACCAAAAATTAAAGTAGCAACACAACAACACAACGAAATAATAACAATAACAACAACTTCATCATTGTCAACAACATCAGAAACAACAACATCATCAGGAGCATTTGCAACAACATCATTATCATCAACGACCACAAACTCACTGCCTCAACAGCCTGGTCACTAGCATCACCACAAAATCAACCTCTTCGACTTCTATAAACCTTCCAAACTCAACGATCGAATTGTTTAAAGACTTCAGAAGTTCACTTTTAGACGGAGATGACGTAGAAAGAAAGAATGATGACGATGATGTTGGCAGTAGTAATGATGATGGATATGGCTTGGAAACGTAAAAATT
>NW_008705323.1:0-7060 GCF_000326865.2 Helobdella robusta | reverse complement strand
TCACCCAGTATAAAATATTAAAAATAAAATGTGCTTTATAAAATGTTTTCATAAATTACTTACACAATAGTTGGCCTTTGAAGCTAACAACCATAATTAATCGATGATTACATTATTACTATATCTAGTTTACGACATGAACTTTTTTACGATCGTTTGAATAATAATAAATATAGTATCGTAATATTTTTCTTTTTCTCTTTCTATATATATATATATAGATAATAGATTACAGGTTTTAAAATTGATTTATATTCTTTCGATTTTATTTTAACTTGTACATCTTAGTTCACAAAGAAATGGACTCTTTGAAAGGAGTATCAGAAACCATGACGTTCGGACAACTGGCTAAGATACGTTAGACTTGTGAATAAGTTTATGCCAATTAACATTTGCTTAGATTATATTTGTAATAATTAATAATTGTTCAAAGTGTTTTTTTGAATGTGTTCATCAACGCACTAGTGATTATTAATTATAACAAATTATAAATATCTAAAATTTAAATAAAATATCAGGCAGGGACATGTTTGGCCCAAAACAGATGACCCCATGGGACTCGAACCTGATGAACAGAAACGAACTGACCTCATGGAATTATATGAGCGCTGCATTTTCCGACAATGATTGTTTGTCACCGGAATTTTGTGCTGAAGATTCCTCCATGCAAGAGAGAAAAATAAGCCTAAGCTCACCGCCATCATCTAGTCGATACGGCAGAAGTTCCAGTGATTCACCTAGACATCAAGAATTTCCACCAAACTCTCAAATGGATTCGATGACCTCACCGTCGTATTCTTTATCACCAATATCACCGAAATATTACCCAACCTCACCGTCGGGTTCACCATTATCACCACCGGCTTACTCCCCTGCATCGCAGTATTGTTCTCCAACATCATCAACTTATTTCCCGACATCACCATCATACTCATCATCATTACTAAGTTATTTGCCAACATTGCAAACATTTTCACCAAGCTACAACCCATCTAGCCCTGTTTACAGCCCATATAGTCCTCCTTACATTCCATCTACTTTTGGTTACAAACCATTTAACTCTAATTACAGTCCATCCAGTTCTGGCTCTAAATCATTTAATCCTGGTTACAATCCATTCAGCCCTGGTTACAGTTCATCTAAATTTGGTTACAATCCATCTAGCCCACGTTACCTTTCACCTTGCTTAAGTTACAGTTTATCTAATTCTGGTTACAAACCACCCAGTTCTGTTTGCAATCCATCAAATCCTAGTTACAATCCGTCTAGTCCTGGTTACAGCTTATCCAGCCCTGATTACAGTTCATCTAAATTTGGTTACAATCAATCGAGCCCTCGTTACAGGCTATCTAACTCTAGTTACAGCTCATCTAATCTTGGTTACAAACCAACCAGTAATGGTGACAATACATCAAATCCTAGTTACAATCCATTAAGTCCGGGTTACAGACCATCTAGCCTCCGTTATAGTCTCTCTAGCTCATGTTACAAACCACCTAGTCTTGGTTGAATATTGATATGCAAAAAACTTTCCAAATGTTTTAGCTTTACTTAAAAAAACATATAATTTGCCAATAAAATTGTAATTTTAAAAAATTAACTTCAACTAAAATGCAAGAATATAAAAGAAAATAATGTGCAAATAAAAAAAGGCTCAACCACTTTTACTATTTTATATTTTCTCCAATTTTGGTGTTTGTTTTAATACTGTTTTACATGCATACTATTTTGATTCAATTGAGACAACTACTAAATTTATCCAAAAAACACTTGTAGAGAGTTTTGAAAAGTAAACTGTAATGAAAAATTATAATATAAACTATAAGGTGACATGATGGCTCAATGGTTAAAGGCGTCTGATCCTGCAGTTGCACTGAATGGATTCGAATACAAAAAGATTTACGCACATTTTAAGAAATGTGTGTGATGCTTGGTTCACACGCGTATAGCCTGTGTGTGATTGTTGAATGATCTTAAAAGATCGAATTAAAAATTTTCATTTCAATACAGTTGCGTCAGTGTAAATTGTATTTTAATTATTACGCAAATAATTATATTTTTTTAAGTTACAAAACAGTTAATTTACGAAAATAATCAATAAACTGTAGTATAATAGATAATTATATCTACGCATATACAAATTTGTCGAATATTAAAGAGAAGCTAGAAAGCCTAAATAGTTAATTGCCATATGAAAAAATTATTTCAACATTAAATTTAATTAGTGACGAATGTTTATTATAGATTGACTCAATTAATTCAATGAAAATCTGGAACAAGAATGGAATACCAAATGGCCGGTGATAAATGTCAACAGTTATAATCAGAATTGTTGAGTCGCGGCATACCGCAATAAGTAATTTCAGTTATCCGATCTAAAAATCAGATTTAAAAATTTTGAATTGAAATTTTTATATAAGATCAATAAAATTGCACAATGCACAATGTTGTCAATAAAACTATTAACAAGACAAAATTGAAAGAATATAACATATTTTTATGACATATTTACTCACGCAGGTGGCATGTTGATTGTAATTTCTTCTGCCCTTTTTTTTTCAAAATTTTTTCTCTATGGCAAAAATTATTTGATGAGTATACTATGTGGAAATATAATAACTCGACTACTCATAAGCAGCACCTTCCCTTGTTTTATATCTCTCTCTCTCTCTTTTTCTCACTTACTTAACCTCAGCAATCAATCAGACTGTAATATCATATTCGCAGAGAACGCAGAGAAAAATGAAGCATTCCTGGTCATCCCAACCAAAGTATCTGAACAGGATGTTTTGCACGCAGTACTCTGTTCCGTCTGCCAGTGAATTTGGTTGTCCACTATGCCAGGCACTCGTGTTTTGAATTAGTTTAAGATGTCTTTTTGGAAATTTATTACAAATTTAATCAAACGATTTTTGATACAAAGTTTGTGCTTCTACCATATTAATAATGCCTTTTACGCTCAATGATTTTTGCTGTTGAACTGCTCTGTTAACTAAAACCGTCATCGAGTTTTCTATGTTTATAAATTCACGAAGATAAAAAATTCTATAACAATTCACGTGCTTATAGAAAAATTTGTTATAACTCGTAGTTTTAAAACTCTGCTCAAAACTAAGATTTCCGTTAAGAGCAATATCCATGCATTTTCAATGAAGTATTTGACATGGACGCAGAATCCAAAAAAAGTTGACTGTCGGTTGTGTTCAGGTTTGGAATTATCGTCTCCTTTTTAAGTATATAGTGTAACGAATGTATTCTGGAACATCACATCTATGAGATTCTATATGTTTATTTGTCATTTAATTTATATATTAAAATGTATTCGAGATTGCGAATCAAAAAAAGTCTATATTTTAACGTTATTAAATTGCAAAAACATGAACATTTCCATAAGCATCAAATACTTAAAAATTGAAATGAGTAAAATTAATCATCTAGCAGACTGTAGCGAGAGAAAAAAAAACATTAAAATCAGATATTGCGTTTCAAATGCAGCTTGTAACGTTAGGTTTCACTTGAATACTTTTGACGTAAAAACGTTTAAAAACTGGTTTGTTCTTCTTGTTTTTTTCATCGTCGTCATCGTGATCATTATCATCGTGATCATCATCATCGTGATCATAATTAATCATACTGGCCACCAATTCTATGTCACTTCCATCATCATTAATCATATTGGCTACCAATTTTGTGTCACTTTCATCTTGAGCATTTTGTACCGAGTTTTCATCATCTAGATCATAATCATCGTGATAATAATCATCGTGATAATAATCCTCGTCATCATTAATCAGTTTGGCTTTTTAGTCACTTTCACTTTGAGCCTTTTGTACTCTGTGTGGCTTATCTTCATCAGTTGCTAAAATAATCTTTTCTCTTCTGACTTTGTAATCATTTTCATTGTTTTAGTTATTTAATAGTTGAGTGTGTGTGTGTGTTGACGGTCGGTTGTAGTCAGGTTCTCGTCTCATTTTTAAGTATTTTGTGTAACGAATGTATAAGGGAGCGTTACATATAAGAGCCTCTATATGTTTATTTGTTCTTTAATTTATCTATTTAAGATAAATTTTCTAGACTGCGAATCTATTAATAATTCTAAATTTTAAAGTTCTTAAATAGCGAAAACACGAAGCATGAGATACTAAAAAATAAAACTAAAAAAAATAAACCATCTAGTAGACTGTTGCGAAAGAAAACTAGAAAAAAAATTAAAATCAGTTATTGCTGGTTAAACTGGTTTGTTCCTCTTGCTCTTTTTCATCGTCGTCATTGTGATCATCGTGATCATCATCACTGATATTTGCTACCAATTTTATGTCATTTTCATCATCATCTTTATCATTATCAATCATATTGGCTACAAATTTTATATCACTTTCACTTTGAGCCTTTTGTACTCTGTGTGGCTTATCTTCATCAGTTGCTAAAATAATCTTTTCTCTTCTGACTTTGTAATCATTTTCATTGTTTTCTTTCACTGGAGTTTGTGTGGAACTTGTCTCACTATCATCATTTTCTAAAAATAAAATAATTCTTTTTACTGCGTTATTATCATCTTCGTCATCTTCATGTTTCCTCTTTTTGTTATCAGCAAAGTTGAGACACTCTTGTACATTTTTGAAGCTATGCCTAAATTCAGTCAATCTATTGATCAACTGTAGCTTTGAAGCTTCGTTCAATTCTTTTCTACTAGGCCTAAGTCTGTCTAAAACATTTCTAAAATTTTTTGCAAAACTGTGAACTCCGTTAATATGGCCATATTCAGACATTTTCACTTTTTATTAATAAAAATTTTCACTCCAGAGATCGTTGAAGAAATCGTTAAATCAGAGAACTGATCGCTACGAGAATGATTGTAATTCCGAACCCACTTCTCTTATATACTGAGCTGGTCTTTGTATGCAATCAATGATAAAATATTTTCGGCTACTTGGCCTGCTTTCTTGTCTATGAACTTTGAAAGGTTTCGTTGTAAAATTTTAAATGATAATTTAATTTTCACTAAAAAATCTCAAATAACGAGTTTGCAATTATAATATATATATATATATATATATATATATATATATATTATTACTTTGAAAGTAAATTAATTACTTTGCGATTCAACTTAGACTTCTGATTCCAATTAATTTTCTAACTAACTACTTTGTTTTGTACAAAATCTGGCAATGTAGAAATTTTGTATTAAAATGTTGAATTAATAGAATATTCGCTACTAAATTTTAACAGACTTTTGAAAAAATGAATAGACGTTTTTATTACAGTATTCATATAAAAAATACACTAACGCTGGTTTTTGATAAATTTCTTTCTTTTTATTGAAGCACTGTCAAAAGAAAGAAGTAAGATGCAAAAAATACATTCATATTAAATATAAAATAAAAGTTTTACAAAAAATAATTTCTTAATAATCTACGTTACCAAAGTTGAATAATTAATACTTTCTGATACATTCTTTTAGCGTAAACTCGCGTCTCCACTTCCATGTTAATTTCTCTTGGGAACACTGGGAGAGGAATATATTTCAACAGGTTCTTCTATGAGGTTATATTTGCTCATGCTACAAAACGTTATACAAAATAAAAAATATTTTAATTTTAATACTATTTGCATTGTTGTGTTGTCCGATAAAAAAAAATAACCCATTAAAATTATTTTTTTTAATTTGAATTGAATTGATAATAATAATTTAAGTTTTTATATAAAATATGAAAACTTAAATTTATAATAAATGTTTTTTTCATAAAATAATTTCTTTAAAGTTATACAGAGTATTCTCGAAATTGTACAGAGTTTGAGTTTTCTAGTGTCTTGTAATAATTTTAATACTTCTCATTTAATTTATTCTTTTGAAGATATCAAGAGCACGCACACACACATATCACACACACACACTCTACACTGCAAATGTCAATACATGTGAATCAACGCGTAACAGACACACACACACCTTGCTTATGACCGAAAGATTTCGCTCTTTCGTAGCCTAATTAATTATCTATATCATTAGTTAACGAACTAATTAATTAATTGAAAATATTCAATAAATTGTTATCAACTGATCCAGTTAATTGACTATAATTCATAGTGTTCAATAATTTATTAAAATACAAAATTATTGAAAAACACAGCCGGGTCCAGCTTGTTAGCATATAAAGACGCATTGTTAGTAAAAGGACACAACACAACATGTTCAGTAAAAGACACAACACAACAAACCAGCACTAATTGCATCAATCAAACAATCAAATACTGACAAATAGTTAATTTTTTTTATTTACATTTGCAAAATAGTGAACAACACGTGTTTACTCGAGTCTGGATGTAATGTACGGCAGCAGGGCTGCTCCGGGACCTCCACCGAAAATGTGAGACCAACACAAAAAAATCATTGTAACTTCAATATAATTTCAATTAAATATTTGTTAAAAACACTGGTTTTACTGAATAAATTGTTAAAATATGTGGAAAAAGAAAAAGCTTTCCTCCATCCACAAATAATCAGTGACCCTCTCAAATAATAAGGGTTTCTTCGTTGTTCCAGGGCCTCCACATTTTCAAATTTGGCTATATTAAAGTTTTGTTGAAGTTTTCAATGAATTAACTTAGAATCCAGTTTTTTAAACTCAATTAAAACATTTGGAACATTTAATATTAAGAAACACTTAGGTGTATTGTAAAGCGAGTTTATTAACGTTTAAAAATATTTCAAAAACGACCGCCAGAGTGTATATGATGATTTTTTTATTTTAAAAATATTTTAAAATTTGCTTTTTATTTTATATAAATATTCGAAATCCGTTAAATGAATTTTTTTTTAAATAAATAAAAAATTTGTTAATTGAAAATTTTAAATGAATCACCGGTGTAATTGTTTTAATGAAAGTACGAAACATAATTATTATCGCATACCAGAATTCGAAAAACTGAAAACAAGAAAATTTGTAGTCTGGTGTGGCGAATAACAAACGAAAAATTAGTGTGCGTGTCTTTGTTCATGTGCCTTTGTGGGTATTTGTGTGTGTGTGTGTCCATGTGCCTTTGTGGGTATTTGTTT
>NW_008705322.1:1016313-1027297 GCF_000326865.2 Helobdella robusta | reverse complement strand
CTACTACTACTACTACTACTACTACAACTTCAACAACTACTACTACTACAAAAACTACTAAAACTGATTTAACAATATTAACAAACATATTATATACTATTGAATCAACAACAACTGCAACAATATCATTATTGACTAGAACCACAACAACAACAACAAAATCTATAACAACCACAACGCCAGTATCTACCATAAAAACAACAACAACAATATTAAAAATTTCAACAAAAACATCACATACTACTGATTCAATGTCTGAAACAACAACAACAACATCATCATCATTACCAACAACAATATTATTAACTACTATAACAACATCATCATTATCATCAACAACAACAACATCATCATTATCATCATCGTCGTCAACATCGTCACAAACAGCATCAACATTGACAAAAGAATTGTCAACAAAAACATCATCATCATCATCCTTAACAACAACAACATCACTATCAACAACAACAGCAAAAGCAACATCACCATCAACAACAACAACAACAACATTATATTTAAAATCGTACGGATACACACTACGATTTACCAACATTATGTTCGAAGACAACTTAGCCATCAATACAACGAAAGAATATAAGAATTTGTCCGTGTTGTTGTACAATCAGGTTGTTGTTGTTGTTGCTGCTGCTGTTGCTATTGTTGTTGTTGTTGTTGTTGCTGTTGTTGTTGTTGATGATGTTGCTAAACGATGATAACATTTTTATTTGTTTCATTATTAACGATGACAAAACATCGACAAATTTTTACTACCATCCAGCTAATGTCCAGTTTCCGACGAATGCATTACCTGACTCCATCACTGCCACCATCATCTTCTTCATCACCATCAACTACATCTTCATCAGCGTTTGAATCATCTCTACATTCATCATCTGCAGTAGCGTCATCAATGATCAAGCAACCATTTGAAGTAACACAGCAGCAACAACTACAACTACAACAACAACTGCAACAACAGCAGCAACTACAACAACTACAACAACAACAACTAACATTCATAGATATAGCTAAACAACTAAACGGTTTTACGTACACCAATGGTAGCATCATATCAACATTTGACATACTGCTTTCAAATGACTCAACTATCAATCCTTATAGTTCTAATTTCACCGATCAACTCTACAAATTTATGGATGAAAACATCTTATTCAAGTTGGACCATGCATTCATGCTAAGCTGCAATAATACTAGAAATATTAAGGAACTTGAAACCACTTGTAAGTTTTTTATTTTACAGTTTAAAATGTAAGTTGTAGCAGTAGTGGTAAAAGTGGTAGTAGTAGTAGTAGTAGTGGTAATAGTAGTGGCAATGGCAATAGAAGCAAAATACTACATTACAAAATTTGCTTGGCAACATTTATAGAATTGTAAAAAAATGAATCAATTCGTTTGTTGATAAGTGATTTTTCATTTTAATGTCATCTTTCATTTTATTATTACGATTTTCATCATCATCGTCATCATCATCATCATCATTTGTAGCATCACAATCATCACCAACGTCTACCAGGTACGAGTACAACAACAACGACGACACCTGTACCTTTAATTGAAGTCCTGGCCCAGTCGAGAAGCGGTCTAATAGTCGGTTGCGCGCTTGGCTCGGTCGCAACATTTCTAATCATAACCGCGATCCTAATCTACCGGATCCGGCAGAGATCAAAGGCCAGACAGAATAGGGATGTGAACAGAAAGAGCAACAGCCAGCCACAACATTATGGAAGCCACCGCTCGCCTAACAGCTTAATAGGCACAACTAACTCCATGGCCGGTACGCTGGTCTGGCGGGGTAATGATACAATAACGTCAGTTAAGTCGTTTGCTGGCAGTAGTAGTAATAGTTACTATGGAGATAGTAAGTATTATAGGAGGGGTAGGAATGAAGAGAGAAGGAGGTTCAATAGTGAGAGGTTGAGTGATGGTAATGATGACGGTGGTAATGATGGCGATGATCGTCGTCGTCTTAGTAGTAGAAGTGTGGTTAACTCAGTGAGTGAAGTTGATGAAGATGGTGAAATAAACAGTTACTACAACAACAACAACAACAACAACAACAACCACAACAACAGCAACAATAACAATGATGATGATGATTACAATAGTGATGATGATGTTGAAGGAAACAATGTGGTGTCGCTATATAGAACAAACAACAACATCATCATTCACAACAACAACAACAAAAACAACAACAAAAACAGCAACAACAACAAAAACAACAGCAACAACAACATCAACGACATCGACGATAACATCCGAGATTTTCTACCGATCGTAATCGGCGATCGGTCCGTCGTACCGACACCGACAAACCGAAGCGGAACGTCCAGCCAGAGCAGTCGGATATTTAACGCGATTCAAAGAAGTTTCCGAAACTTCATTGATAAAAATCGTAAAACCATCGGTACAGTTAGATCGCGGCGTAGTAGCTTCAGTAGCG
This sequence comes from Helobdella robusta, assembly GCF_000326865.2. Classification (NCBI taxonomy): domain Eukaryota; kingdom Metazoa; phylum Annelida; class Clitellata; order Rhynchobdellida; family Glossiphoniidae; genus Helobdella; species Helobdella robusta. The sequence continues at coordinate 1,024,833 of NW_008705322.1, read as the reverse complement.
ACAGCACCACAATAAGAATCAGAAGTGAAAAACTATTAAAGGAAAATTCGCGATTCTTGCGACAGTCTTTTAACGAGGCGAACTCGAATGAAAGTATTCGCCCGAATATTCGAGGAGCTGCTGCTCTCTCGAGTGGTGTCGAGATGAGGAATTTAAACTTTAACCGGAGCTTGAACGGTAACACGCTGAATATTGGCAGTAATTTGAGTGGCAAAAAACATTATAAACGTAATAATAATATTATTAACAACAATAGCAGCAAAAACTTCAAGGTTAACAACAACAACAACAACAACAAAAACTTCAAGGTTAACAACAACAACAACAATAACAATAATAATAATAATAATAATAATAATAATAATAATAATAGGAAAAGATCAAAAATTAAACACGACAACAACGACAACAGAAATGACGTCACCATCATCAACAACAACAACAACAACAAAGATAGTTTTGGCCATAGCAGCTTACATAGACGCCGAAATCCCATTTACAAAAGTTTCAACTTACAAACTCTAGGAGTACAATTACGCGACAACTACTCAACATATGCTAGTAGCGTTGCCAGCCACAACATCATCAACAACAACAACAGGATCAACAACATTGGCAGCAGCAACAACAACAACACCAATAACATTAAGACCAATGATAATTTTAATAGGACACCTTTAGGAATTTTCAACAGTTTCAGCAACAACATCCCGAATTACACTAACAGCAACAAAAATAATATATTTGTCGTGGCTGATGTGCATAACACTCAACACCAACATCAACAACAACATCAACTACAACATCAACAACATCAACATCATCAACAACAACATCAACAACAGCCACATCAACAAAGCCCATCGTCATTATCATCGTCGTCATCGTCAGTTTTCATATTTCGTCACAATCCAAATATACGCGAAATCGTTGATCGCCGAGCCGACGATGACGTCATCAATTTCGACAACGTCATCAATGTTGACGACAGGAAGCACGCAAAACCTTTCAACAACAACTCAACAAAACTATCCAACAACATCAACGATGACAACAATCTTAATGAAAGTAATAGAAGTAACATTAGCGAAATCGTTCAAGATAATTCTACAACTATTATCGGCTATAACGCGACAACAACAGCTGCAACAGCAGCAACAGCAGCAGCCACACCAGCTGCACCTGCAGCACCAGCTGCAGCGGCTAACCAAACAACATCAACAAACATCGAAGAAACAGAAATAGATATAACGGTAATTGTATAAAATTGATCAATCAATCAAAACTCATTGATATTAATTTATGATAATTAGCTAATTAACATAAAACCCTTTATAAATATTCACATACTATAACTTTTTTCCTTTAAGGTGCTGCACTCAATAGAAGACTTGGTCGCTGAGCCAATCAGAAACAAGGTCCAGAAAGATGACCTTCATAGGGTAGAAGCGACAGCCAATAAGAACGAAGCAGGTTATCGTCGTTACCCCATTGGTAGCAAAATGTCGGAAGCAGTTTTGAAAAAGCTGAACAAAAGACTAAAATCTAAAAAGGTATTTCTATTAAAAATGAAAATATTTATGATCTTTTTTTGGGGCCAATATAAATTTTTTTTTTTTTAAATTTCAGGTACCGCAAAAACAGAGCAAGGTTTGAGTTAGTTACGTAGTTGGTTAGTTAATTAGTGGATAGATTGAAAAAATAAATAAGAAAGAATGAATGAATGAACGAACGAATGAATGAAGCAACAAATATCGTCGGTTCTATTTTTTGGGAATATTTTTATTTATTCATTTTATTCATTTGGTAGACAATTTCGAGAATTCAATTTGTAAAAAAATACAAGAAAATCTTAATAAATAATCGAGTTAACATTTTATTTTTAGATAAAAAATTATATAAATAAATGAATGAACGAATGAATGAATTAAGGAATAAACGAATGAATGACGGACGGATGGATGAATAAATATAATATAAATAAACAAATGAATGAAAACTAGGTCTACCTAAATTGAATGAGAAAAACCATCATTGTTTAAGCACTCCGACACTTCTATAAAATAATAAAATAACAACAACAACAACAACAATAATAATGATATTTATAATAATATTAATACAATAATAATAAAATAACAATAGTGTTATCATCATTTTATGTATCACAATTAATTCATTCTCTGCGGAAAATATTTAAATACTTTCAATACTTTAAATACTTTCAAAAGGATGGATATATATATATATAGTTATACATATAGGTATAAAGATATATATAAATCTATATACCCACATATATATATGCTGTAAGCTAAATCAAACATCAATATAATGAACGACATATATATATATATATATATATATATATATATATTTATATATATATACATATATATATATATATACGTGTGTGCGTACGTGTGTGTGCGTGAGTGTATGTGTGAGTCATCTATAACCTAGGCACAAAAAAATTAATTTTTTTACATTTCCAATTTTTTTCTCCTTCATTTTATCAATTACCCACCGTGTTTTCTGTCAACGCCTTCTAAGATGGAATAATCATTAGCGTTATTATAGCTACAGAAACAATTAATAATTAATTATACGTCATAAATAAATAAATTAATTAACTAATTGACTAATTAATTGATTAATTAACAATCGAAGTTAACAGTCTCCGTAATAGAGGTAACTCTGCTCCGCGCGACCATCTGAAAAAGTTTTTTAATTTGGTTTTAAAAATTTCGTTGGAGTGAGAGAAAGAGAGAGAGCATAATTATTATAATAATAATTATTATAATAATAATTATTATTATAATACTATTCCCTTGAGGCTGCTAGATCATTCTTTTAATATTACTGATTCTTGTCTATCTTGGTTTTCTTCTTATCTCTGTAACCGTTTTTCCTCTGTTGTTCTCAATAATTCTACTTCTAACTCCTCTACCCTTACTTTTGGGGTACCTCAGGGTTCTATTCTTGGCCATCTTCTATTTATACTCTATACTTCTGAACTACCTCGTATTAATAATAACTTGTTTTTATTAGTCAACTATATGCTGATGATTCTTGTATTTATATTCCTCCATCTAATCTCAATAATGTTCTTCATAATCTATCTCTACGTCTTTCTTCAAATATCGCTTCGTCTGACTCTATGTTTCTTAAAGTTAATCCTTTTAAATTTGAATTAATTTGTTATAATAAATCTAAATACTCCATTATTATTCTTCATATTATGATAACTTACCTTATTCTAAAACTCTTGATGTTTCTCACAAGTTTCGTAGTGTAGGCTTTATCTTTGATTCTAGCATGTCTCTTTCTTCTCAGATTAATAGTGTGGCTAAAAGTTCTTACTTTCATCTACGTAGAATAAAAAACTTATGCATTTTCTTGACAATCCTATTCTTCTCCTTCTTGTTACTTCGTTAATCTTATCTAGGATTGGTTATTGTAACTCGCTCTACTATGGCCTTCCTGATTCTACACTCTATCCTTTAAGTAAAGCTATTAACTCTGCTGCTCGTTTAGTTGCTCGTGCCCCTTTCTTTTCTCATATATCTCCATATCTTGTTCTCTTGCACTGGCTACCTATAAAATATAGAATAATTTTTAAAATTTGCACGTTCATGTATAAGTCTCAATCTAAATTATTTCCTAAGTACTTATCAGATACATTAATTGAACCTAAACGCCCCTGTTTACGATCGTCTTCTTGTTCTCACTTCTTCTTAACACGAGTTAAACAAACACTCTCTTGCTAAATCTGCATTTGCTTTTTCTGGCCCTTTTCTCTGGAACTCTCTACCTCCTTCTCTGACTACTTCTCCATCACTTACGAAGTTCAGAGCGCATCTCAAGACCCATCTATTTGCAAAATTCATTGAGGAGCGCTGTTGAATATCGCAGAAATAGCGCTTTGTAAGCTAATTAATTGATTGATTGACAAAGAGAGAGAGAGAGAGAGAGAAAAAAAGAAAGAGAGAGAAAGAAAGAGAGAGAAGCAGAACGAGAGATAGAGAGAGAGACAGAATGGAAGTTAATAAATAACGAAATTGTAGTATAAGTTATAAAACTGACCACCGCCATCGTCGTCCTCCTCGCCTTCATCCTCATTATAATAATATGACGTCAGACGATGAGCTTCACGCTGATTGGCTGACGGTTCTCTGACGTAATCCTGAGCGTTCTGAAGCTCGCCCCATGTTACGGGCTGACGATGGTGAAGATAACAACGAAGAAGAAGATGAAATGAATATGACAATGATAACGATGAAAATGATAATAAACGATTGAGAATGATGAAAAGAGAGGGTGTGAGTTGTGAAAATGGAGGATGAGTGTGGTCATCATAATTCCACTCACCTGCGTCTGATAACGATTGCCACCACGGCGAGCATCTCTTCTTCTTCCTCCTTCCAACCCGGAAGCTGATGCCGAGGCTTGCTTTTCTGCTTGCATCATTTCCGGAGAGAAAAGTTTCAATTTCTCTGTGAGACTTAATCTTGGGACGGAGTGTGGGATGAATGAATGACGGAGGGGAAGAAAGAAAATGAATGAATGAATAGATGAATGGATGAATGAACGAATGAATGAACGAACGATCGAACGAACAAACGAACGAACGAGTGAAAAAATGTTACTTAGTCAGTTCATCTCCAGTTCCGTAACCTTCAACACTCCCTTTACGTGCTGTCGGTTGATCGGAAATTTGTTGTTGTTGTTGATGTTCATGTTGCCAAACAACACCGCTACCGCTAGCATTAACATTATAACCTGCAGTTGTTGATGTCATTGTCGTTGTTGATGTTGTTGTTGTTGTTGTTTGATGCGGTTGTGGTATCAATAGTTGCTTCAAGAGCTTTTGTTCGATGACTGCATCCCATTTGCTTATTTTGTCGATTACAGATGCTCCGCCTACTAATTCGGCGTCTGATTCAGCGTTTGTTTCTTGTGATTGTGGCTGTTGTGGTAGTGGTAGTTGCGGTTGTTTTTGATAATATGTTAATTGTTGTTGTTGTTGCTGCTGCTGATAGCATGGTAATTGTGGTTGCTGTTGTTGAAATTGATGTGGTTGACAATATGGCTGTTGTTGTTGAATAAATTGTTGTTGTGTTTGAAGAAATTGTTGATGTGTTTGAGGAAATTGTTGTTGTTGTTGAGAAAATTGTTGTTGTTGTTGTTGAAGTTGTGGTTGTGGTAATAGTGGTAGTTGTGGCAGTAGTGGTAGTTGTGGTTGCTGTAAAGTTTCTTCAACACTTTCATTTTGTTTGGCCGCAAGAATCTGTTGGTAGTTTATCTCGACGAGTTTATCGAATTCATCGTCGCTATCCAGCCTTCTATATAAACTTCTTTTTTGTTGTTGTTGTTGTTGATGCGATGTCGTTAATGTTGTCACAATTTTGTTACGTTGTGTGGTTGTAGTGATGTTGGTCTGTGATGATGATTGTTGTTTTCTGAGCGTTATGTTCTGTGGCGGAAGTTTAGAGGAATATAATTGTTGTTGTTGTTGCAGTTGATGTAATTGTTGCTGTTGTTGTTGTTGACGTAATTGTTGCTGTTGTTGTTGTTGATGTAATTGTTGCTGTTGTTGCTGTTGATGCAATTGTTGTTGTTGGCGAAATTCATTTCCACTGCAGGTTTTGTTGGACTCGCTCAAGGCAAAGTTGAAATATGGCGTTGAGGTTATTGCTGTTGATGTCGTTGGAGGTGAAAATTGTTGTTGTGGGAATATTTGCAGCGGGAAACGTTGAAATTGCGGTTGTTGTTGTAGTAGTAGTTGTGGTTGTTGTTGTTGTTGATAATCGAAATTTTCACTAATCTCTCTTGATCTTGGCTGTCTGAAATGTTGTTGTTGAAATTGTTGCTGTTGTTGAAACTGTTGCTGTTGAAGTTGTTGCGAATAATGTTGTTGTTTTAAATATTGTTGAGTTGGTTGTTGTTGAGGTTGTTGTTGTTGACGGGCACGCAATGATGACGACGACGACGATGATGTCATAGGATTGGGTGACAAATCATTACTTTGAAGTAATGGTTGTTGTGGTTTTGGCTGCGACTGTTGCAGTTGCTGTTTCTGTCGCTGCTTCAACAACTGCAACTGCTGTTGTCGTTGCTGTGCTTGCTTCAACAATTGTTCTTTTTGCTGTTGCTTCTCTTGTTCGTCGCAGGCCTTATCTTTCAACTTATTAAAAAACTGGTTGCCGACGAGTTTCTCCATATTTTTGATCCTTTCAGACATCGGAACTTTCTCGCTCTCATCATCAGCGTCAGCAGCAGCAGCAGCAGCAGTAGCTACTTCCGCCAAATTTTGCACCCGCTCATCATCGCTAGGAGAGAATCTTTGCTTTCGAGATTTCAACAGAGCCACTAAATCTGGATCAGCTCCGAATTTAGCCGCCGAAGCGGCAACTCCAATGTCGATTGTTTTTCTCTTTTCCAAGAGAGGTTTCGGCTTTCTGATTGGCCGTGGCGAGTGGCTGGGCGGAGTCGGAGATGTTGATGGATGTAAAAGAGTGGATTCTAATTGGCTGAGCTGTTCTTTAACGTGACTTCCGCTTTCCATGCTAGCGCCTCTCAAATGGAGAGCCTTCTTTTTGTTTTTTAGTTCGCTAGCAATGGCGTCGTGTTTTTCAAGAGCTGTCATGACGCGGTTAATTTTGGAGCCAATTTGTTGTGGCTGGGGTTGTTGTTGTTGCTGCTGCTGTTGTTGTTGCTGCTGTTGTTGCAGATAATATTGGTAAGGCTGCGGTGATTTTGATAATCTTTGTTGTTGTTGTTGTTGTTGTTGTTGTTGTTTTTGCGGAGATGGCGAGAGTTGTTGTTTTTCATTTTCTACTGCTGGTTTCATATCCAGTTTTAAATTTGTTGTTGGGTCTTTTTGCTGTTGCTGTTGTTGTAGTTGTAATGGTTCCTTCAATTGTTGTTGTTGGTGCATTAGATGCTGTTGCATAAACTGTTGTTGTCGTTGTTGTAGCTGAGACAAACTTTGTTGCTGTTGTTGTTGCTGCTGTTGCTGTTGTGGTTGTTGTTGAATTGTATTTACATCAATTTTAACAGCTGAACTTAAGCTATAATCATCTTCTTCCAGTGTATCATCATCTTCATCGTCGTCGTCGTCATCATCGTCCACAAAATCATCTATATCATCGTCAGTGTCGTCATCAGCAACCACAATTGCGGCTGTAGTAACAATTTCAGAAGTAGTAGTAGTAACTGAAGTAGCAGCAGCAGTAGTAGTAGCAGCAGTAGCAGTAGAAGCAGTAGTAGCAGTATACGCATCTTCAGTAAAAGAAACTTCATCTATGGCAATTTTTTCCGTATCAAATTTCGTTACAGTGTCGGTTAAATCATCTTTTTTATCTTCAACATTATTGGCGTCATCACCATTTTTATTAATAGTAATATCATCAGTAGTAGTAGCAGCAGCTGTAGCAGCTGTAGCAGCTGCAGTAGCAGCAGTCGTTGTTGGTATTATAGATGGCTGTGATATCATTTTCTGGCTTTCATATATTAAGTCTGGCAAATTGTAATGTTGTTGCTGATGTTGAAATATTTCATGTTGTTGTTGTAATTGTTGTGATTGCTGTTGCTGTTGTTGGCCTTGTTTCAAACCAACATTTGTTGAAGTAGTAGAAACCGTGGTAAGAATAGTAGCAGCAATTGCAATAGCAGCAGTTGCAGTAGCAGCAGTTGATGTTGTTGTCGTAATTTCAAACAGTTTAGTATCAGTTTTTGTAGTAGCAATAATTGCATCACTTGTAGTACTAGATGATGTTTCTTTAGTAGAATTTATATCACTGACAATCACAGAAGTAGTAGTAGTAGCAGCAGCAGCAGAAGTAGTAGTGAAAGCTACAGTAGTAGTAGTAAAAGTAGCGGCTGCAGTAGCAATAGCAGCAGTAACAGTAGTAGTAGTAGTAGCAGATTCGATAGACTGTTTTGTGTTTGTGATGATGTTGACCGTGGAAGATTTTGCTGTGGCCAACATTGGTTTTGTTAAACTTCCAAAAGTTAGCTTTGTTGATTTTTGTTGAGTCAACATTAAAGGTTGTTGCTGTGGTTGTGGTTGTTGTTGCTGTTGTGGTAGTTGTGGTTGCTGTTGTGGTAGTTGTGGTTGCTGCTGTGGTAGTTGTGGTTGCTGCTGTGGTAGTTGTGGTTGCTGCTGTGGTAATTGTGGTTGCTGCTGTGGTTGCTGTAGTAGTTGCTGCTGTGGCTGTTGCTGCTGCCGTGATGGTTGCTGCTGCTGCTGTGGTGGTTGTGGTTGCTGTTGTGGTAGTTGTGGTTGCTGCTGTGGCTGTTGCTGCTGTGGTGGTTGCTGCTGTAGTTGTGGCTGCTGTTGTGATGGTGGCTGCTGTTGTGATGGTTGAGTTGCCTATTAAACGACTTCAAATTTGAAAAAGTTATTTTAGGACCGTGCATGAAAGTAGATGGTTTCGTTGTTGTTGCCGCAAAAAGTTGTTGTTGTTGTTGCTGTTGCTGTTGTTGCAGCATCTGTTGCGGCATCTGTTGTTGTAA
>NW_008705322.1:1013819-1014600 GCF_000326865.2 Helobdella robusta | reverse complement strand
GTAAATTTTTTTGTCTTTCCGTCTATTTTGTCTTTTATTCGTTCAATCAATCAATCAATCAATCAATCAATCAATCAATCAATCAATCAATCAATCAATCAATCAATCAATCAATCAATCAATCAATCAATCAATCAATCAATCAATCAATCAATCAATCAATCAATCAATCAATCAATCAATCAATCAATCAATCAATCATTCATTCATCAGTATATCCATTCATTCATTCATACATTCATTCATTCATCTTTTTCCATTCATCCGTTTGGTCATTCCATACTTTCATCTAGATTTTTTAAACTAATTAATCAATAGACAAATGCAATCGCAACATTTTTTTATTCTTTCAAGTTTCTATATTGGAAGTGCTCGACACATTTTCTCTTTTGTTCGTCCTTTCGTTCATTCATTCATTCATTCATTCATTCATTCATTCATTCATTCATTCATTCATTCATTCATTCATTCATTCATTCATTCATTCATTCATTCATTCATTCATTCATTCATTCATTCATTCATTCATTCATTCATTCATTCATTCATTCATTCATTCATTCATTCATTCATTCATTCATTCATTCATTCATTCATTCATTCATTTATTCGCCCATTCATCTATCTGTCTATCCATCCAGCTGAAATACCTCACTCCTAAACTGAACGATCTTCCGCTTTTTCTTCTCCTCGTCATCTCTCTCTTCTTCTTCTTCTTCGGCGTCATCATTTTATCAGCGCCATCATCATCAGTATGATTATTATTATTGTTGTTGTTGTT
>NW_008705322.1:1009399-1010332 GCF_000326865.2 Helobdella robusta | reverse complement strand
TAAAGTCTTAGAAGTAATAGTGGTGGTGGTGTTGGTAGTGGATGTAAAGTTTAGTGTCAATGATGAAGGAGATGATGTTAAAACGTGGCTCGATAATTTATTCCTTTATCTCTACTTACCCCCATTTGTCTCTCACTCTTTTTCCCTTTCTCTCTCTCTTTCTCTTTCTCTTTCTTTCTTTCTCTCTCTTCTCTTTCTCTCTCTCTATCTCTCTCTCTCTTTCATTCTGTTGTTTTATTCCTTTATTCTTTTTCTTTTGTTATTGTTACGTACATTCAGTGGTTTTTTTTTTCAAATTTTATGCTCTCATATAGGTGGCTTCATTAATTTAATTAATTTACTATTTGCATATAAATTGATTTTTGGATTTCTTCACTAAGTTTACACACGCACAAACACACACACACACGCACACACACACGCACACACACACACACACTTGCGCATACTTACGCATACACACATACGCAAACACACATGCATACAGAAATTCATATATATCAATTCATGGTCCATATATTTATTCAAAAACACATACAACTTATTCTTTTCTTTCATTCTTCCTTCATTTTTTCACTCACTCCATCTACTCAGCTTCTATTTCGTTCTTCCACTCCTTCATTCTTTTACTCTCCCTCCCTATCTCCATCTATTTCTTTCAGTCACACGTGAACCGGCTTATAAATTTTTCTTTTCTATAGCAAGAGGACCTTTAAAACTCTGCAAAACATACTACATACTATCAACAATATCTACAACCACCACTACCACTACTACTACTGCTGCTGCTGCTACAACAACTACTACTACTACTACACTACTACTACTTTTGCTGCTGCTACTACTACTACTTCTACTACTACACTACTATTACTACTACTACTACTACTACTACTACTACTACTACTACTACTACTACTACTACTACTACTA
>NW_008705322.1:1002278-1007631 GCF_000326865.2 Helobdella robusta | reverse complement strand
AAAAACGCTTAATAACAATCAGCCAATCAACAAACCTATCTGGCAGCACGTGACCAAGCCTGTAACCATGACAACCAGGCATATAAGTGACGCAATCAAGCGTTTGTTAGTATCCATCTTGCTTATTATTAGGATTATTATTATTATTATTGTTATTATTGTTGTTGTTGATGTTGCTGTTGTTGTTGTTATATTATTATTATTATTGATGTTGAAATCGCTTCCGACTAAAGTTATTTTTTAAAACAGGCTGCAATTGAATAAGTGCAAATGCAATAATTTTTGGATGAATGGATGAATAAATACGGGAATGAATGAATTGATGAATGAATGGATAAATAAATGCGTGACGAATGAATTGATGAATGAATGAGTGAATGAATAAATGAATGAATTAATGAAAGAACGAAGAAATGTTGCGAAGAAATTAAACGATAGACAGAAGTCTGAAGAAACATATAGTTTCCAAAAAATAAAAATTTAAATGAATGAATAGTCGAACGAACGAACGAACCAACGGACAAACGGACAATTAAACAAACAAACCAACATAAATTCACAGTTGGATCAATGGATGAACGGATCGTAGCAATGAAAGACATAAAATGACTCGCGGCGGAAAAAATCTTTCCATATATAAGCCAAACGTTCTACGTCATACAAACAAACATACATGTATGTATGTATGTATGTATGATGATGCTAGTTGTGATGATGATGAGGAACATATATACATACATACATACATACATACATACATACATACATACATACATACATACATACATACATACATACATACATACATACATACACAAAAACAAACAAGCAAACCTACCTATATTATATATTTTTATATATAATACGCAAAGCCAAAGGTATTACGTATAAAGGAAGAGCATATTTAAACTACATCCCTAGCGATGTATGTATGTATGTAAGTATGTATGTATGTATGTATGTATGTTAAAACCAAAACATGATGAGTGACACTGAACCGTCAAACATCAAGTAACAAATGGATTAACACTTTGACTTGTCGTTAATTGCACATGTCGGCATTCAGTTGGATATTTTCAAGCACACAGACACGCAGGAACCGCTGCAACAAGCACGAAATGTGGTTAGTTGCGAAAAACAGTTCTCTGCTGTCGCCTGATCTGACGCTGATCATTTTACATACTGCCTTAAGAAATTTAAGGGTGTTGGGGTCCATCGGGCCGAGAACCTCGATACATATTGGCAAGAATTCCATCGAGGGGAGGGCGTTCCCATACTTTTTCATTTTCTCGTCCGCTGCCCTGGCCGCGGCCAAACCGCATTCTTTACTTGTCAGGTTTACGTATCGTTTGGCGAGGGTGCAAGGGACCGTAACATCCCACGCCAAACATCTGCCGGCTCTCCAAGGTATTAGTGTGCATCCGTCCGGGCGCTTACCATCATGCGCAGAAATGCCGGATGGTTCCTTGAGAACCGGGATTGAAGCCTTGGAGAAGAGCTGACAAATGTATTCGTTTAGCGCTGAGTGACGTAGTTGACGGCCCCCACCCAGGCGACAAACCAAACCATGGTGCCCAAACTCGTCCGCCCCTGCGCCACATCGGCACGTGTATTTATTCTGAATGACCAGGCCAAGTCTGAAGCCAATGGCAAATCTCACAGACTCGTCGTCAAGCCTGGTGCCCACAGAGATGTTGGGCCACGATCTGAACCACCCACAGACCTGGACATGGCCAACAAACGAGCGGTGGAAAAGTCGTCGCCGCATGAAGACAACAAATTTTGAAAGATTTTTTTATATTCTTCGTTCAAAATTTGGACGTGCGTACGGTCTCCCGGGGCGGACACTGGGGGAAGAATATCGCAGCAACGAAAAAATCGGTGGAGCAGGGAAGACTGCAGGTCGAGAGTGGCAGCGGCAGAAGAATTATAAACAACGGGAGCCAGCTGAACCACGCTAAGCAACCCCAGCCCACCAAATCGCACCGGCAGCTGAGCCTGGGACCAACCACTGTCGGTCACTTGAACATTGCAAATCGACGACAGGGCGGTGTATGTATGTATGTATGTATGTATGTATGTATGTATGTATGTATGTATATATGTATGTATGTATGTATGTATGTATGTATGTATGTATGTATGTATGTATGTATGTATGTATGTATGTATGTATGTATGTATGTATGTATGTATGTATGTATGTATGATGCTAGTTGTGATAATGATGAGGAAGATGAAGATGATGGTGATGGGGGGCTTAATTGCGTCACAAAATCGTCACAGCCATTCATGCGTCACAGCAATCTAAATTAAATGGCTACGAAGAGGCTGACGATGACGACGACGATGATGGTGATGATGATGATGACGATGATGATAATGATTACGTTTTAACTGATTATTATTGCTAATTAATGAAATATACATATATATCTGTGTATGTATGCTTGTCTGTATGTACATAAATATCCCATTCAAATCCATATAGTTATTTACATCACATTAATTAATAATTAATTAATACTTAATTAACACTTAATTAATTAGTACATGTTTTTGTATGTACGTTTATAGATATTTAATTCAAACTGAAAACATCAAATGGTATGGTGGTTGTCGCAATTGAAGTGAACGGTACGAACCAGCATGTGGAGTGAATACTCGTTAAAACTACAATTTTGTCACTTCCTTGCCTGGCCCAATCAATCCATCCTATCAATTTTTCGAGGCAATTTTCATTCATAAATAACATCGAAATAGTATTTGGGATTGGTTTAATATCCGAAAAATATTCGGATTGGTTTAATATCCGAAAAATATTCGGATTGGTTTAATATCCAAAAAATATTCGGATTGGTTTAATATCCGAAAAATATTTGTTCATATAGCCGTCAGAGTTCGGAGGCATTTCGATCATTAACAGCAGTTTTATTTTTTTCTCTAAAATTTATTCTCGTGATGGTGACGATGATGACGTCACGACGATGATGACGTCACGACGATGATGACGTCACGATGATGGTAACGATAACCATTAAGGACCATTCTATGTCCCGCTTCTGAGGGGAACTTTATCAGGCCATATACAGATGAACTCTGACCTCGTCTTGAAAAAGTCTTTATAGCCCTTCTTTGTTAGAAACTTAACGTTCGTTTTTTCGCATGTACGCAAGTGTGTGTGTGTGTTTGTGTGTGTGTATGTGTGTGTTTGTGTGTGTGTATGAGTGTGTTTGTGTGTGTGTATGTGTGTGTTTGTGTGTGTATGTGTGTGTGTATGTCTATATGTATTACTATTATACCACTCTACTAATGCAATCATTTATTTCACTTATCTATTACACTGTTTAACTGTCGCCACTGCTACTACTACATTGTTATTATTATTATTATTTATTATTATTTATTATTTATTATTATTATTCTTTTCTTATTTAAAGAAATAACAATGGCCGGAAGTAAACAAAAAAATAAAATAAGTGAGAGGAAACATTTATTTACGTTACAAAAGATAATAAAAAAAAGACTTTCATTTAATGAAATAAAGTTTGAAAATTTGAAAAGTTTGACGACGACGATGACGACGATGATGATGACGATGATGATGATGATGACGAAGACGACGACGATGATGATAATGATGATGATGACGACGATGATGATGATGATAATGATGATGATTAGATCGGTGATGATGACGATGACGTCATTTTAACGGTTGAATGTTAAACATATAAAATGATAAAATTTTTAGTCTTTGGACGGGAGATCTTATAGAAAATAGAGCTGATGAATCCGAGGTTGTTGATGTTTTTGTTGTTGTTGATGTTGTTGTTGATGTTGTTGTTGATGTTGTTGTTGATGTTGCCGCTGCTGATGTTGTTGTTGTTGTTGTTGTTGTTGATATAAACATTGTTTCTGGTGCAAATGTTGTTGTGGTAGTAGTAGTAAATGTTGATGTTTTTGTGGTTTTAGTTGTTGTTGTTGTTGATGTTGTTGTTGTTGATGTTGTTGTTGATGATGTTGTTGTTGCTGTTGTTTTGTCGGGAGGACATCACAAATTTTTGTATATATATGTTTATCACTGTTTTGTTTTTTAGGTCGTTGCTTATTTGGTTTTTGTTGTTGTTGATGTTGTTGTTGCAGATTTTGTTGTTGTTGATGTTGTTGTTGTTTAAGTAATTGCTGATGCTGCTGCTGTTGTTGTTTTTGTTCTTCTAACTTTTTTTCATCGCCAACCAAAAGCTTTTGACAAGGTACTAAAAATATATTTTGTAAACGCTGTTTTATCAGCCTAATCTAATTTATGTTAATTTATTCAAATGTAGCCGACCAATCACAAACCAGTAAAAATTGAATTGCAAACCTACTCATCTTATGATAATTAATTATTTAATTTATATTAATTTATTCAAACCGGTCAGCCAATGACCTTGCACGATCGAATGGAAGACGTTATTTAACTGGCTGTCGAGGTTTTTCAAGTCTGTCACCCTTCGTTATAATAAAAATAAACATAATAATAATAATAATTATTGTTATTATTATGCATAATTATTATTATTATTATTATTATGATTTTGTTGTTGTTAGAAAAAAAAATTTTTTTTTCACTTTGCAACGTGGCAGTTTGTGTAGAAGGATTCTGAAATATGAATAGGTATTATTATTATTATTATTTTAATCATTATTATTATTGTTAGTATTATTATTATTAGTAGTAGTAGTAGTGGTGGTGGTGGTGGTGGTAGTAGTAGTAGTAGTAGTGGTAGTGGTAGTAGTAGTAGTAGTAGTAGCAGTAGTAAGTGCAATTTTTGGATTATATAATATACACGATACGTATATGTAGCGATATGTATGCAAGTATGAATGTATAGTTTGCAAAAGAACAATCATATCGATTCACTTTTCACCCGGGCAGTACCATCTTGACATTTATGATCTTTCATTTTCAGTTTCCATTTCCGGTACAAGATGGCGGAGGAGGCGGAGGTGGCGAGCACGAAGAAAACTGAGAAAGCGATAATCATCAGTAGTGGAAAGTTTAAAGAATAGTTGTTGTTGTTGCTGTCATTGTTGTGGTTGTTGTGGTTGTTGTTGATGTCATTGATGTGATTGTTATGAAAACTGTTAGCAGTTGTTGAGTTTGTTGCTGATTTCTGTTTCTGCTGCTGTTGTTGTTGTTGCTTGTTGCTCCATTTTGAATCTACTAAAATTGTGTTACTTATTAGGCAATTACTTCTGTTACTACTGCTACTACTACTATTACTACTACTACTACTACTACTACTATTACTACTACTACTTCCGGCGGCATCATTACTATCACCTGTGGCATGATTACACGACCTTA
>NW_008705322.1:1000773-1002228 GCF_000326865.2 Helobdella robusta | reverse complement strand
ATTATAATTACTACTATTATTATTATTATTATTGTTATTATATATTATTATTTTTATTATTATTATTATTTTACACTGCCTTTCTTACATTCCTAAAATTAATGTATGCGTGTTTCAGAGGAATAAGAAAGCGTTTGCTTGTTTGTTTGTTTGTTTGTCTGTCTGTTTGTTTGTTTGTCTGTCTATCTGTCTGTTTGTTTGTCTGTTAGTCTAATTGTTTGTCTGTCTTTTTTTGTTAGTTTGTTTACTTGGCTGTTGGTTTTTTGTGTTAGTATTTGTTTGAAATTTCGCAAATACAATTTATGTATGTATGTGTATGGGTATGTACGTAAGCATGCATGTATGTTGGTATGTGTGTATGTTTGTTTGTATGTTTGTACATTTGTTTGTATGTAGGTATGTTTGTATGATTGTTTGTTGGTATGTATGTATGTATGTATGTGTGTGTGTACGCTTCATAAGTTAATATATACACAAAGGAAAGCATGAGATGATTAATTGAACGACCAATAATTCTCCGGAAAAATATATTTCTCCCCATCAATAAATTTATAAGATTCGGCTAGTATTAACACTAATAGCAGTAGTAGTAGTAGTTTTAGTAGTGTAGTAACTGTAGTAGCTGCAGTAGCTGCAGTAGTAGTAGCAGCAGTAGCTGCAGTAGTAGTAGCAGCAGTTGTGATAGTTGTAGTAATAAAAATTGTAATAATAATACATGTAGCAGTGATAGTACTAATGCTAATAGTAGAAGTAGTTGTTGTTGTATTTTTTGTGGTGTCGCAACAGTAGTAGCTTCAGAGGCAGCTGGGGTTATAGTGGTAGTAATGAATATGATAATAAAAATAATAATGGTAGATTCGCTAATACCGCAGACGAATGCGTTATAATAGTACGCGAACGGGATGGCGAGCAAGAAAAGATTTATTCAGTTGGTTGATTGATTGAATATCAGATGGGCATTATAGTGTGGATTATGCCGCTGTGACTGTTATTCATTCATTCTTTCATTCATTTATTCATTCGTTCATTCGTTCATTCGTTCATTCCTTCATTCATTCATTCGTTCATTCGTTCGTTCGTTCGTTCGTTTATTCATTCGTTTTTTCAATCGATCGATTGTTCATTACATTATTTCCGTGAAATTCATTCATTATACTAAAAAAAGTATTTATGTCACACAATAAAAATAAAATTTGTCGAACCAAATACTATAACTACTGCTGCCACTACTACTGCTACTGCTACTACTACTACTACTACTGCCACTGCTAAATATTCCTAATAATACTACTACTATTACCCTACTACTACTTCTAATACTACTACTAATACTATTACTACAACATCTTGCACTTTATATTAGGCTACCTGCAAATTGCATTACTATTACTTCTTGACAATTTTCATTCGATTGCTGAAGTTGTTGTTGATGTTGTTGTTGATGATGCTGTTGTT
>NW_008705322.1:969327-1000066 GCF_000326865.2 Helobdella robusta | reverse complement strand
ATATTCCGGATCTAAATTAGGGATGTACAAGCTCCCATTCACTAACTGAACCGCCATACTGGGAACATCCGCTCCGCCCATTATGACGTCATCATCACTAAAGCCATCATCATCACTATCGTTATTATCATCATTTGCGCCATCAATATTTTCAAAATCATCGTAAACTAAACCATTGTCAAACATTTCCCCATCTATATCATTACTATCATCTTTGTTTTTTCCAAAACTACTACTAATACTACTGCTGCTGCTACTGCTGCTGCTGCAACTCTTGGATCTTCTAGAAAATTCCTTTAAGACCTTGTGTTGATGTTTGGTTTCCGCGATCATGATTACGTTAGGCAAGACACTTCCGTTTAGGTACCACGTGACAAGTCGTGATGATAACGATGATGACGATGGTAGTGATGCTGATGATGACGATGGTGACGATGATGGTGACGATGGTGGTGACGATGGTGGTGACGATGATGATGAATTTATTTTAATTTGATGGTTATCATCATCATTTTTATGCATTTGTTCAAGGTGAATGTAACGATTAGAATGATTAGAATGTTCGTTGCGTTTATTATTGTTAGTGTTGTTGTCGTTGTTGATGTTGTTGTTGATGTTGTTGTTGATGTTGTTGGTATTGGGCTTTCCATCTACATAACAATCCAGCAAAACAAAGGAACGTCTCGCCATGTAGTTAACGCCGCTAGTAGTGCTACTGCTACTACTACTGCTGCTACTGCTGCTACTACTACTACTGCTACTACTACTACTGCTACTACTACTAATGCCACTACTACTAATACCGTTACTCCGGCTTCTAATTCTCTGGCTCCTCCAATCTTGCTTGGAATCTGTTGTTGTGGTGACGATTATGAAGATGATGATGGTGGTGACGATGAAGATGATGATGATGGTGACGATGAAGATGATGATGATGGTGACGATGAAGATGATGATGAAAATGATGACGATGATGACTACGGGCCAATTGTAAGTGGGAAGAAATTTATGAGTGTTGTGTGATTTATTAGCGACCCACTAGCCATTCTTCAGCCTAGCAATGAGCAAGTTATGATAATGATTGTGATGGCGACGACGACGATGATGATGATGACGACGACGATGATGATGGTGATGATTTTGATAACGATTGTGAACAATATCATGTTGAGGAAAGTATTAAAAATTTTAGTTGTGACAATGATGGTAGTGTCGTTATTGATGATGATGATGATGATGGTGGTGATGATGATGATGATGATGATGATGGGGAAAAGGAAGAGGAGGAGGATGTAGATGACGACGACGATGATGATGACGTTGATTAAAAAAGCTAATTTTTTTCACCTTTAAATGCCTCAATTTGGTTGTAGGAGCCAAAAAAACAACTGCATAGAAATGCCAACGTAAGCAAGTTTAACGAAATCATCTTTGTTGTTGTTGCTGCTGTTGTTGTTGTTGTTGTTTATGATGGTAAAGATGACGACGACGACGATGACGATGTTGTCACAAGGTCGCAGTAATTTAGTGCAAATTGTCGTTGTCCTTTGCTGTCAGTAGTCGAATTTCAACGATGACGTCATTTCATTCGTTTTTCCTATCTCATCCTTCCTTCCATCCTCTTTGATGATGAAACCAACTCGTGTCACGTGATGATGATTGGCGGGAATTACCTTTCGTCGTCAGATGGCGAGTTTTATCTATAAATAGATACAATTACGTCATCATCATCATCGTCGTCGTTATCATCATCTTTACTACCATCATCATCGTCGTCATCATCATCATCATCATTGCTATCATCATCATTAACAGCAACAACAATTGATAAGCCTAAAAGACCAAAGATCATAAAGAACGACAACAAAGACATCAGAACAAAAGTTCCTACATAACGAGTCGAGACACTAAATAACAATTATTTACTCTATATGGGCTATCTAATTTTTTGTCTACCGTACCGTTCATTCATTTTTTTCATATACATTTGTTCATCCATTCAGTCATTCAACCACTATTTCTTAATTCATTCATTCATTCATTCATCTTTTATAAGATTCTCTCTCTCTCTCTCTCTCTCTCTCTCTCTCTCTCTCTCTCTCTCTCTCTCTCTCTCTATCGCCAGCTATCTACCTTTACCACTATTCATTTAACTCATACTTTTAAATTTGTGTTCATTTGTTTATTCATTCATTTATCACTCTCTCTTTCATTCTCTCTCTTTCTCTCTCTTTTTATTTCTCTCTCTTTCTCTTCTCTCTCTCTTGCTCTCTCATTTTCTCTAGCTTACATAGCAACAGAGAGAAGCGACGAATGTTGCTAGGCAGAAGAGGCCGGAAGAAGAAGATCTACGATCTTTGGTGTCACGTGGTTAAACGGGGAATGGTCCGATAACAAAGAATAATGAAGCAAGATGGATGATTTTTTTATCTATGGAAGAGCCATTTTGTTTTTTATTTATTCCGTTTTTCCTTAGTTGCTCTTAGGACCTTGTTCGGTGCTACTGTGTCTTTGTTGTTGTTGTTGTTATTGTTGTTGTGGTTATTGTTGTTGTTACTGTGTTGTTGTTGTTATTGTTGTTGTTGTAGTTGTTGTTGTTGTTATTTTTGGTGGTGCGACCTTCAAAATCGATTTGATGTCTTGTCGTTCTTTGCATTGTTTATTATGGCTTTTTTATTTTTTAGTGTTTTTTTTTGTTTTCTTCTTCTTTGCCTTTGTTGTAATGTCACTGTGTTTATTTTTCAAGCCGCTATTTATTATCTTCTTTTGACATAGATAAAATATATGGAGTTTAATGTTTTTTAAACTGGAAGAACTGAGAGAATGGACGCATGAATGGTTGAGAAAACACTTAAATAAAAATTTTCGTTACAAACAGAAGGATGAACGAAACAACGAACGGACGAACGGACGAACGAACGAACGAGTGAATGAATGAATAAATTAATGAACGAAAAAATGAATGCATGCATGAATGAATGAAAAAAAGAAAGAACAATGAATGAACTGTTCGTATATGAATGCATGCACTGAGCTTAAATAATGCACGTTCATGCTATTTGCTAAATGCACGCAAATGAATATAAAATACTTTGAAATTCATTCAAATAATTTTTTGCTGACAACAACAGCAGCAGCGACAGCAGCTACAACAGCTACAACGGCAACAACAGCAACAACAACATATACAACAAAAACAACAACATCAACAAAAACAACAACATCTACAATAATATTTTCAACAGATTAAGCAATGGAACTGCTTAAAGCCATAAAGTTAATGTCTTGGAAGGGTTGCTGCTTTTGATGTTGATGTTGTTGTTGTTGTTATTATTATTGTTATTGTTGTTATTTTTTATTTTATATAAATTCCTGCCTTGCTTACATTAATCATTTGGACTCCCGTCTCAATTCTGATTAAAGAAATTTTACTTGGGGGGTGTGGCGATGATGATGAAGATGACGACGACGATGATGACGATGATGATGATGACAACGACGATGATGATGATGATGTTATGGGCATGATAAAGCGAAGCTCAGTAATTATTCTATTGATTCTCATTTCCTTTTGTATCATTCATTTTTTGATCATTCATTCATTTTTTGGTGTAACTTTCATTCACTCATTTACTAATTTTTTTTGTCCAATCATCTGTCCATACACTCATTCATTCATTCATTCATTCATTTATTCATTCATTCATTCATTCATTCATTCATTTATCTTCCTTCCTTTCTTTCAAATTTTTATGTTAGTTTATTCTTTTGTTCGGTTTTCCATCATTTAATTGATATTTTTTGTATTCAAATATTTACTTAATCATTCATTTTTTTCATTCTTTTATTCAATTTTTACTCCTTCACTCATTCGTTTATTAATTCACTTATTCATTCCATCTTTCTTTCATTCTTTCTTTCTTTCAAACTGTATTCTTTTGTTCAGTTTTTCACCATATAATTGATATTTCTCGTTAATTCATTTTCTCCACCGTTCATTCATTCATTCATTCATTCATTTTTTTATTCATTCATTCATTCCTTCTATCCTTCCTTTCTTCTATCCTTTCTTTACTCGTTTGTTCTTTCGTTCCCCTGCCTATCTTTCGCACGGAAGATATAAAAGATAGATAAAATTGCTATATTGAAATGAAGACAATAGGTGAAGACGGTGATGATAACGATGATGATGATGATCATGATGATGATCATGAAGATGATGATGATGATAACGATGATGATGATGATAACGATCATCATCATCATCACCATCATCGTTGTCGTCGTCCTCGCCGTGATAAGAAGGAAGGCATTTTCTCTCTGCTCACATCAATACTTATATAGCAGATTATACCAAATGATTGATTGATATTTGTTTGTCTATTTTGAAGCGTCTGTGTTGCTAAAAATTTTCATCCATCCATTCATTCATTCATCCATTCATTTATTTATTCATTCATTCTTTCATTCGTTCATTCGTTTGTTTGTTCGTTTGTTTGTTCGTTTGGTCGATTGTTCGTTCACGCGTTCTTTCATCAGTTCAGCTGTTCGTTCATACATTTGTTTGCTTATTCATTCATTCATTCATTCATTCATTCATTCATTCATTTATTCATTCATTCATTCATTCATTCATTCATTCATTCATTCATTCATTCATTCATTTTTTCTTTTTTTCATTCGTTTATATATTCACTCATTCATTCATTCATTCATTCAATCCATCACCATCTATCCCGGCAATGCCTTCAGCGCCAACCAACCAATCAAGCCTTTAATTCAATGGAAAGAGAAATATTGTATGTATGTATGTGTGTATGTATGTGTGTATGTATGTATGTATGTATGTATGTATGTATGTATGTATGTATGTATGTATGTATGTATGTATGTATGTATGTATGTATGTATGTATGTATGTATGTATGTATGTATGTATGTATGTATGTATGTATGTATGTATGTATGTATGTATGTATGTATGTATGTATGTATGTATGTATGTATGTATGTATGTATGTATGTATGTATGTATGTATGTATGTATGTATGTATGTATGTATGTATGTATGTATGTATGTATGTATGTATGTATGTATGTATGTATGTATGTATGTATGTATGTATGTATGTATGTATGTATGTATGTATGTATGTATGTATGTATGTATGTATGTATGTATGTATGTATGTATGTATGTATGTACGTATACATGTATGTATTAATAAAACGGTAAGTGGGCATATATATATATATATATATATAAATATATATATATATATATATAGGCTTTGTTTTTATTTAATGAGTTTGATGGGAAAATCATGTTTTTATTATTTTTATTATTATTCTCATTGTTATCTTTTTTATTATTATTATTATTATTATTTGTTGTCGTTATTGTTTTCGTTGTATTTTTGCCTCCGACAAGTCTTGTACATTCCATCTCTGTCTTTTTGTTTGTTGTTATTTTCATATTATTATTGTTAGTAGTAGTAGAAGTAGAAGTAGAAGCAGTAGTAGTAGTAGTAGTAGTAGTAGTAGTAGTAGTAGTAGTAGTAGTAGTAGTAGTAGCAGTAGCAACAGCAGCAGTAATAGTAGCAGCAGCGGTAGTAGTACTAGCAGTAGTAGTACTAGTAGTAGTAGTAGTAGTTATTGTTTTTGTTGCTTTGTTTGATGTTGTAGTAGTCGTAGTAGAAGTAGTAGTAGTAGTAGTAGTAGTAGTAGTAGTAGTGGTGGTAGTAGTGGTAGTAAAAAAAGTAGTAGTAGTAGTAGTAGTAGCAGCCGCAGCAGTTGTAGTAGAAGTAGCTTTTGTTGTTGCTGCTGTTTGTTTGTTTATCTTATAATATATAGCATGTTTAACCTAAGACATACAGTCATGTTTAAATCTTCTTGAATTTTTTTTTGTTAGCATGGCTGTTGTTGTAGTTGTTGGTGTTGTTGCTGCTGCTGTTGTTGTTGTTTTTGTTGTATTTACATTTTTGCTATTATCGTCCTTATCAACTTGAATATAAATAATCTTTTTTTTTGCATTTCCAACAGTTTTTCATTTATTTTTCTATGCTTTTTTCCAGTTTATACTTTGTTTATTTTATTTCTGTTGTTTTGTCGTTGTTGTTTTTCTTTGTTTTTCTTTTCCGGTGATTTATATTTGAGGGTTATTTAATGTTAGTAAAATTTTAGCATGTTTGTCATTTGGCTGGTTGGTCGGTTTGTTGGTTGGTTGATTGGTTGGTTGGTTTGTTTGTTGGTTGGTTAGTTGGTTGGTTTGTTGGTTGGTCGACCGACATCATCAACAACAACAACGCTATCATCATCATCAACAACTACTACTACTATAACAAAAACAGCATCATCATCATCTTACCGTTTTTATTGCTTTTATATTATCGCGATTTGCAGTAAATAATAATGATGATAACATTGATTGCCTTTGTAATCCTATTAATGCCCCATAGTCGCCTCTTCTACTACAACTACTACTACTGCTGCTGCTGCTACTACAACAACTACTACTGCTGCTACTACTACTGCTTCTACTACTACTTACGTCTATTACTACTGCTGCTACTTATATATATTATTCTCTATTATTATTTTTATCAGTAGAAGTAGTTGCAGCAGCAGCAGCAGTAGTAGTAGTAGTAGTAGTAGTAGTAGTAGTAGTAGTGGTGGTGGTAGTAGTGGTCGTAGTAGTAGTATCGTTACGGGATGGAGAGCGAGGAACAATAAATTGTAGACATGCAATTACCTTGCCTAACTTATGAGGAATCGTGTTGCTTTCTATGTTTATATGGGTCAGGCGAGTATAAATTATTATTTTTATTGTTTATTATAATTATAATAATATATATTATTTATAATTATTTATAATTATTGCCGATATTGTTATTTATTGTTGTTGTTGTTTTTTTTTTCTGTTGTTGATGTTGTAGATGTGCGTTAGTAAGATTTGAGTTGCTTTTATGTAGGTTGGCTGTACATAACTAATTATTATTAATGTTATTTATATTATTATAAATATATTATTCATTATTATTGTTACCATCATCATCATCATCATCATCATCAACATCATCGACATCATCATCACAACTCACCAACGATCCCATGAAATGTGACATCTCGTTCGTATCTTTCGGAAATCTTTCAAAGAAATTTTAACTGGACGTTGAAAAAAATTATGTTTTTTTTGGAAGGAAATTTATTTTTATTATAATTATTAATTATTATTATTACTAATATTATTAATTATTTATTATTATTATTAATTCAAATAAAAATTTTTTATATATTCTTGCTTTCGATGTCGAATTAAACAAAGCCTTGCAAAGCAAATATAATGCTTTTCTTATATACCACTCATACATGCATGCATATATACATGCATGCATACATCATACATGCATGCTAACACTCACACACACATACATACATACATACATACATACATACATACATACATACATACATACATACATACATACATACATACATTTATACATACCTACATGAGTACATACACATGCGAATATACAAATATATCGAGGATAGAAAATTTTTTTATTTCATCGTATTTTCATATTTCTTTCATCTCTTTGTATTGTATTTCTGTATTTCGGGACCAATTTCTGTATTTACTTTGTTTCATTTTTATAAATCATTATTATTCTTTGATTAATGAGTTTGAAACGACAAGTTTGAAACATGTATTAAAACAATTTAAACGTAATTTTTGATTACACATCACCATCATCATCTCATTAGCATTATCACCATATTCAGATCCTCATCATCATTATCCATCATCTTCATTACTATTATTATACTCGAATCGTCATCATTATCATCGCTTTTTCTTCTTCTTGATGATGATGATGATAATGATGATGATGATGATGATATACGTCATCATCATCATCATAATGTCATCAGATCATCACATTTCCATGATTTTCCAACAATCCCCCCAACCATAGATTTTGCCCTAGATTTTTTTCTTCCCAAAATACCCTTCACGAAATTCCCCACTCTGGTCTGGAAAAACCCATCCAGTTTTGTTCTGCTAGCCAGGGGTTTCAGAAAAAGGTTGTTGCTATTTTTAGATTTTGTTGCTGTTGCTGTTATTGTTGTTGTTGTCATGGTGATGTTGTTGTTGTTGTTGTCGTCATTAATTGTCGTAATTGTGGTGTTGTTGGTTGACGTTGAATCGAAATCGATGACGCATAGATTGTTGAAGTAACTACTCTCATCGTCGTCGTCGTCATCATCGCGGTTACCATTAAATTCTCTCTCGCCGCCACCATCATCATCATAACCACAGCCGATGTAATCGTCATCATAATCTTCACGATCGTCATCTATAAGGTCAGCCCGCCTACGCGAATCACGTGACAGGGGGTGAGGTGAATTCCGATTGGTTGATCGCAGTTGGATCTGCCTAGCCACGCCCACCAACAGCTGTTCAATGTTGTGGTCCAACATGGAGGAGACCTCGATGAACTTCCGGTGGTGCCTTGTGGCCAGGCGCTTGCCATCTGGTGAGAGAAAATTTAAATTTACTTCATTCATTCATTCGTCCATTCATTCATTCATTCATTCATTCATTTATTCATTCATTCATTCAATCATATTTTATTCATTTATATTCATTTTGGTATGTTAAATTTGAACCGACCAAACTCATCAATGAGTCTATTTCTAACAAGGTCATTTTTGTTGGCCACCAGTATGACGGAGGTGCTTCTGCTGTACTTCAAGTTTAAACCGCAAATTATGTCGTTGATATTTTCGTTAATGTTGTTGTTGTTGTTGATGTTGTTGTTGTTGTTGATGTTGCTGATGTTGTTGTTGATGTTAAATTTCAGATCATTCAGAATTCTCTGAGCTTGTTTGAACGATAAAACATCGGCCACTGAATATACGACTATAATGCAACTACAAAATTGTTGTTGTTGATGTCGTTGTTGTTGTTGATGTTGATGTTGATGTCGTTGTTGTTGTTGTAATGTTGATGTATTGATGAATGTCAGAATCATTTCAGTGTCATCCAGTTTTACCGCTACTTCTGTCGTTCTATCTGTTTGATCGTTCATGTGTTTATCCATTCATTCATTCATTAAATCATTCATTCATTCACTCATTCATTTACTCATTCATTCACTCATTCATTTACTCATTCATTCACTCATTCATTCATTCATTCATTCATTTATTCATTCATTCATTAATTCATTAATTCATTCATTCATTCATTCATTCATTCATTCATTCATTCATTCATTCTTTCTTTCATTCATTCATTCATTCTTTCATTCCTCTTTTCATAAACTTACCATGGAAAGCATCGCCCCGCAAATCATTATCATTATTATTATCAGAGTTATAATTATTATTATTATTATTACCATAATTATTATTATTGTTGTTGTTATTATAAGCGTGTTCTGACGTCATGAGTTGTTTTATGAGGGTCGTCTTGCCAACACCACAACCGCCAGCAACCAGTACGATGTGTTTAGTGACGTCACGAGATTCCAGGTGATGGCCTGATCTCGAATCCACTACTAATTTTAAAAAGTTTTCGACGTTGTTGTTGTTGTTGTTGCTGTTGTTGTTGTTGTTGTTGTTGAATTGAGATTTTGTTGTTGTTGATGTTGTTGGTTCTTTTAAGAGAGCTTCTTGATCTGAATATAAGTAAAGTTGTGATATTTTTGCATCTTAGCATCATCATCATTATCGTCATCATCATCATCATCGTCGTCATCATCACCATCGTCGTCGTCGTCGTCACCATCATCACCTATTTCTATGTTAGCTTTCCTAATCCTAAACGAGTCGCCTCTATTTACAATTCCGCCATTTTTTTTCGTGGAAAAGTTTCTCATCCTTTGCAGCTTGGCCACGCCGATGTTAGGAATGAAAAGATCCCCGGCAAAATTTGGTGAAATTTTAGCGGAAACAGTTGGTACGTCACTTCCGGTTGCAGTGGCCGTGCTGTTGTTGGTTGTGGGGTTATAAAAATTGTTGTTGTTGTTGCTGCTGCTGTAATATCTTTGTTTATTCGTTGTGGTTACAGCCGTTTTCGATCTTTTGACTTTGTTTCTAAGGGGCTTCAAGGATGATAGCGATGATGGAGGAAACGGCTGTTGTTGTTGTTGTCGTTGTTGTTGTTGTGGCGACGATGACGTCACGATTATAGACGATGACGGAGAAGGTGGTAGTGGTGATGATGATGTTGACGTTAAAATCGTTTCAACGCTGTTTATCTCGATAGTCGGGGGTTTGTTCTGCGTGGTTTGGATGAACTGACAAACATACAAACAAATATACAAACATACAAACAAGCTTACCTGCAAATAAACAAAACATACAAATGTAGATAAAAACATACATACAAACAAGCATACAAGCAAACAAACAAACAAACAAAACATACAAATGTTGATAGAAATATACATACAAACAAGCATACATACAAACAAGCATACATACAAACAAGCAAACAAAACATACAAATGTAGATACAAACAGATATACAAACAGACATACAAACAGACGTACCAATACATATTTCCCGCTATACAAAAACGCATCATGTGGCATCAACAACACATCAGTTAAGGCCATTGATGACGTCGTTGATGTTGTTGTTTTTGGAGAAGATGGTAATGACGAAGATGACGTCATAGTTTGTTGTTGTTGTTGTTGTTGTTGTTGAGAGTCTATTTTTAGACTTCTGTTAAGTTTATTTTTAAACCAATCTTTGATTTTGCCCGAAGACGATGATGACGACGATGTTGATGACGACGATGGTGGTCGTGATGGCGATGACGATGATGATGAAGATGGCGATGAGTATAATGATGGCGGGGGCGGTGAAAGATAATTAAAATCCATTTCTGCTGTTGTTGTTGATGTTGTTGTTGATGTTGTTAATGTTGATGATTTTGTAGTTGTCGTTGATGTTGATGTTGTTTTTGTTGATGTTGATGTTTTTGCTGATGTTGGTGTTGTTGTTGTTGATGTTGTTGTTGCTGTTGCTGATGTTGGTGTTGCTGTTGTTGATGTATTTGTTGTTGTTATTGATGTTGTTGTTGATGTTGTTGTTGATGTTGTTGTTGATGCCGTCAAGTGAATAGACAATCTAAAATAGTTAAAAACATTCGAAAACCTTAATTAATTATTATACTCGAATAAATTAAATTGACTTTTAAATGTTGCAAAAAACTATTCCTTCATTCCTTCATTCATTCATCCAAGCAACTAACTCACCATCCATCTATCCACAAATTATAAAAACAGGTTCATGAACAGTCATTGAATACCGATAAGAAAACTATACTCTCTTATCTTATATCAACAACAAAAATTACAACATACGCCAGTATATATACATACATGCACACATGCATGCATGCATGCATGCATACATACATACATTCATACATACATACATACATACATACATACATACATACATACATACATACATTCATACATACATACATACATACATACATACATACATACATGCCTAACCATGGCTTGTTCATCAAAACGGGTTCATGCATACATACATACATACATACATATGCATATGTACACTCACGCTAATTTTTGTTTATTTTTATAGACAATAAAATGCTGATAGTTTATATAAACAATTATGCTTTCGATGTTTATTTTATCTAGACTTTTGCATGCACACACACACGCATGCACAGTGGTGGGTCTAGAAGGGAGGTGACAGACGGGCCATGCCCCCCCCCCTTGTGAGCAGCGTTGTTGTTTAGGGTGAATCAGTAAAACTTTCCGTTGTTGGCAATGTTTTTATTAATATTCAGTAGAAATCAGTTTTTAGTCAAAAATCAACCAAAAATTGACGCAATGAACCAAAAAAGGGTCTCTGGCTTACTGGCTTAATTTTAGCCACATTAGTAGAATTTTTAAAGAGGTGTTGTTGGTTGTTCAGTGTACAGCTTTTTGAAGGATTTGGGTTTGGCAGGTAGAAGACGATCGAGTTGTATGAGGAACATAGGAGGACGTACAGCCGAAAGAGCGTCTTACTGAAGATGGTTATGTAGGAAGAAAAAGGAATGCGAGTTTAAATGGTTAACAGACGAGCTCGTGTGCAACGTAAGTAAGGCTTCCAATTACTCAACACTCCCAGATACGGCTTAGCGTGTTACTTGGCTCGTCGATATAGCTCACATCGTGATGTGTTTATATGTGAACTGTCTGGCACACCTGAATAATTTTCAGTATGAAAGAAGGTGATTTCAAAGCGAGGCAAATTGTTTGCTCGGCAAGAAACATTCAACAAATCTGTAGATGTGGCCCTGTTTCTTCTCGAGAGTGTCAGGAAGTTGAAGGGTCGAAGCACTCGTTGACGGAAACTTCCTCAGAAGACTCTTGCTGAACGTTCGTTATGTTCGTGTTTTTACATACATACACACACACACACACACACACATACACACACACACACACACACACGCTCACACACACACACACATACACACGCTCACACGCAAACATGCATTCATCCATACATACATACGTTCATACATTTTATTAATAGAATGATCTTTTTTTTTACTCGCGTTTCAAATTTTTACCAACAATTCCATTTATATGTTTATTTTATTTCGCTGCTATGTAAACATTTTTGCAGCCTCTTTCAAAGGTAATAATGCTTTATCATATTTATCGGCGTTATCTCCCCCGTTATCACTGCATCATAATGACATTAACATTACGCAACAATGAAAGTTACATTACATTTCATTACAATAACCTCTCAATAGATTACAATAGCATTACAGTTTATTATTACAACAACGTGACAGATTACTACATAAATATACAATTATAATAAATTAACAATAGTACTTTATAAAAATAACATTATAGTATATGTAAAATTCGTACCGTTATAACGGAAATATTACAGTACAATAAATTATAATAATATTATATAATATAATATATAAATTATTTAATTACATTGTAATAATATTTCATTTATTTCTTACATTTAAAATACGTTAACTAACACCGTAACGTCTTTTAAAAGAGTTCCTTATTCAGGCGGGAAAATCCTAACAGAACAAATTGTTGCATCGTGTATTTAAACTTTTATCCTTTATATCGTATGATTTTTAAGAAAGTAGAAAAGGAGTTGTGGTGTGTGAGAGAGAGAGTGAAAGGGGGGGGGGAGAAGGAGAGAGATTCAAAGAAAAAAGAGAAGGTACATGGATGATACATTGAATGGTTAAGGTAACGTGGATAACAAAAATAGTAAAAACCATATAGGTATTCAACAGGTTTAGAAACATTTAGAAGAAGGCAAACTAAATGCAATGGTGTCAGGAAATAACCTCCGATTTAGACAAAAAAGGGAAAGTCTCGTTGCAGGCATTGGGCAGAACTTGTGTGACTCTAGAGATTTTAAATTTGGAATTGCAGAAATACACTGCCTAAAATTCATCGCATATAACATAACAAAAAATACCCAAACTTTTTTGACAACACGTGAACAGACTAACACGCAACTATGAAAATGTCTGAGACCTGCAAGTCGATAAGTCGATGGTCAGATCTTGCAAAATTTTTTAGGTCAATTTTTGGGCCCAATGTAGATGTAGATAAATTATTTTACGTGGGGAAAATGTTGACGAGATGAAGATTACGATCCAAGTTCTTGTAAACAAACGGAAAAACCTGGAAAAGAATAAAACGTCGGGACCAGATGGAACACACCCTCCTATCCTCAAGGAGTGTAGGGTTGGGGTTAGAAACTAAAAAATTGAAAAAAGAGAGGAGAGAGAAAGAGAAGGAGAGAGACAGAACGAAAGAAAGAGAAATCGAAAGAAAATGAGAAGGAAAAGATAGAGTCAACTATTTGGAGACCAGATGATACATACACACATAGGTACATTCACGCATACATACACACATACATATACATATACACACATACATACATGAATACATGCATGCATACTTGCAAAACATTCACAGGTCTGTGTAAATCATTCAACTGATTATTATTCAGCTATACATTATTTTAAATTTTATTAGTTTTGTTATTTTTATTTGTATTATTTATGAACGCATGTGTAGGGAGGCATTTAGAAACTCATTCAGATAAACTGAAAATGAAAGAAAGAGAAAGAAACTCAGAAACTCAAAACGGATGGAGAAGAAAGAAAAAAGAAAATATTAAGAAGAGAGAGAGAGAGAAAGAGAGAGAGAGAGAGAGAGAAAAAAAAAGAGAGAGAGAAAGGAGGAAAGGGATTTTGTTCTGTTACTGGTTAACAAGCGAGAAATGCAAAAGGCAATTATTGTTAATTTATTGCCTCTTCCAAAGAAAAGCGCCTCTCTACAAGGAAAAAAACTACCTTATTATAGCAAAAGTTATAACAATTTTAATTATTTTTATCATTTTATTAACATTATTTCACTATTATTATTCATATTATTGTTACAAAATCTTGGCTGTGAAGAAATAGAAGCTTTTCAACTGATTTCAAGAAGAAAAAACAATGAAGAAATGGTACTGCATAAAAATATTGTTTAAAATGTAACTAAAACCCAGACATGTTGAAGTGTAGCGCCCTATAATTTATTATCAAAAGGCACTTGTAAGTTCACTTTTTTTAGCTTCGATCGTGGTTTGTTATTTCAATGTTTTTGTCTTCATTTTTTGCACGTTTCATTAGTGAATTAGTGCAATTTTTATGAAACATAATAATAGTTATTTATTTTTTCATGAAGAAATAAAAATAATTCTTAGTTTGAGATAAGTTAAGCTGATTTCCAGGTAAGCAGCTACAGAAGCGCGCTTTAATTTAAAAATGTCCAAATGTGAAAACAAAAATTTCAAATGATGGCGGTTTTAAATTATGTTAAGTGGTTAATATAATTGATTATTTCAGATTAGTGTAACTTACGTTCGTTCAACTAGATAGGAACAGTTCTAAAAGACTGTTTATAACTCATGGAGGTTTGTGTCAATAATAAAGAAAAAGGATCATCATCACCATCAGTGATTATTTAAAATATGAATAATTAATTATTTATAATTCTTTATTATTATATATTTTTGTCATACTTTTTTATGCTCTCATGTGAATGTAGTTTTTTTTGTCATAGATGAGATATGATATATATTATATATATAATTATATTATATATATGTATAAATGATGTATATATATATATATAAACATTTGTCTCAAGTTTATATATAAATATAACATATGATTGTGTGGTATCTGATGCGATGTTGTGTGGTGTGTTATGTAATTATCCAACTTTTTAAACTTCTTTGATAAATCTATCAACTTATTGACACTATCTAATTAGCGTTAATTAACAAACTACAAAGGTGAAAGTTAATGGTGTATTACATGGGGAAATGAAAAATGATGCTGGCAAACATAAACAACACCTTCAAGAACCCTTAACCTCTCCCCACGAAGAACTCCAGTACATCAACCTCGTCAATCAGATCATCACCAATGGTCACTTAAAATCAGACAGAACTGGAACGGGCACTCGATCAATATTTGGCACACAGATGAGGTTCAGCCTTCGAAATGACACCATTCCCCTCCTAACCACCAAACGAGTTTTCTGGAAGGGTGTAGTCGAAGAACTTCTTTGGTTTATTGCTGGTTCAACTAATGCTCTCAAGCTGGCTGACAAAGGAGTCCACATCTGGGATGCCAATGGCAGTAGAACTTTTTTGGACAAATTAGGGTTTGAAGATAGGGAGGAAGGAGATTTGGGGCCGGTTTACGGCTTTCAGTGGAGACATGCTGGGGCCAGATATAAAAATATGAATGCTGATTATAATAATGAGGGCATCGACCAATTAAAAGAGGTCTGTCAGCTGAGTGGGCTGGCTAATTGGCTGATTGATTGTAATTAATTTAAATTGATATCTGATTGGTTGATTGATTGTAATTAATTCAAATTGATATCCTAGGTGATAGATAGGATAAAGTCGAATCCGGATGACCGGAGGATGATTGTATGTTCGTGGAACGTTGCAGACCTCAGCTCGATGGCTCTGCCTCCGTGCCATCTACTATTTCAGTTCTATGTTGCTGATGGTTAGGTCTATGGTGCTGTTGTTGTTGTTGTTGGTGGTGGTGGTGGTGCTTGTTTGTGATGTACTTGATGTTGTTGTAGTTGTTTGCTTTGTGTGGTCTATGACGCTGCTTATCTTTATATTCTGATGTTGTCCTCATTGTCGGTTCTGTTGATGTAGTTTTGTTGATGTTGTTTGATTAAGCTTTTGTCAGACTATTATTTAATTATTAACTAAATGTTAACTCTAAAAAATATCATGATATCCTATTTAAAATCAACCCCCACCTACCTAAAATTAGGAGAGCTGTCGTGCAGCATGTATCAGAGGTCTGCCGATGTAGGACTGGGCGTGCCGTTCAATATAGCCAGTTACTCTCTGCTGACACACATGATTGCCCACATATGCAAGCTTAAACCTGGAGAGTTCATTCATTTCATGGGTGATACCCACGTGTATCTGGATCATGTTGAGCCCCTTCAAGAACAGATATATAGAGAACCGAGGGAATTCCCAAAGTTAAAAATAAATCGAGTCGTTGAGAGTATTGATGATTTTAAGTTTGAAGATTTTGAGTTGGTTGGTTATAAGCCTTATCCAGCCATTAAGATGAGGATGGCTGTGTGAGTTTGTGTGCGATTGTTTTGAGATGTAATTAATTCAATTGGGATTTGTTTTAAATTTTATTTTCCCCTTATGTTTTGATTTTGTAATTTTAAAAATGTTTGTGTGTGTGTGTGTGTGTTTGTTTGTGTGTGCGTGTGTGTGTGTGTTTGTATGTGTGTGTATGTGTGCGTGTTTGTGTGTGTGACATTCTTAAATGAAATT
Source organism: Helobdella robusta (assembly GCF_000326865.2). NCBI lineage: Eukaryota > Metazoa > Annelida > Clitellata > Rhynchobdellida > Glossiphoniidae > Helobdella > Helobdella robusta. The sequence goes on along the minus strand of NW_008705322.1, from coordinate 983,135 downwards.
ATATTATTTGTTTTTAATATTTTGTACCTCCAGTTGCACATAGCACAAAAATTACTGGCTTTATTTATTTAATTAATTATTGAATAAGTTTGGGTTTAAATATGAATAAACCAATTTATAAACACTTTTCAAGTTTATTTCTAAACGACCAAATGTGTGTGTTTGTTTGTGTGCGTGCGTGCGTGTGGTGTATGTGTTTGTTTTTTGTTTGATCATTTCGTTTACTATCCAAAGATCCATACAAAACATATTTTTTCTGAATAATCAATAACATATAAATGCTGCAATGATCAAGCTCAGAGAAAATTTCATATCTATGTAAACATAAACAAACTGAGACAAGGCAGTATGTAAACGGACATCAATGGCCATATAGCACACAATTCGAGCTAGTTTTTTGGTATATGTATCTGCATCGAATCACACTGAATTGTATTGTGTATTGTATTGTGTTTTGTATTATATTGTATTGTATTGTGTTTTGTATTGTATTATATTGTGTTTTGTATTGTATTATATTGTGTTTTGTATTGTATTATATTGTGTATTGTATTTTATTGTATTGTGTTTTGTATTGCATTATATTGGGTTTTGTATTGTATTGTATTGTGTTTTATATTGTGTTGTGTTTTGTATTGTGTTGTGTTTTGTATTGTGTTGTGTTTTGTATTGTGTTGTGTTTTGTATTGTGTTGTGTTGTGTTTTGTATTTTGTTGTGTTTTGTATTGTGTTGTGTTTTGTATTGTGTTGTGTTTTGTATTGTATGGTAGAACGAAAATAAAAGCTAACATTGGCAGCGTCGAACCAACATATTTCAAACGGTTATCTATCTCAACTGATGGGTATTAGTCGTTTGGGAATCTATTTTACATATCTATGCTCCTGCGTCTATGTTTGTTTATCTATGTTTATATCTATCTTTGTTTATGTGTCCTTGTTTGTATGTTCATGTTTTCACATCAATGTTTATGAGTTTGTATTTATACATTCAATTTATTATTATTATATATATATGTATGTATGCGTTGTTGTGTGTGTCTGTATGTATATATGTAACCTTTGTTATATACATGTATGTATATCTTTATTTATGTTCCGCCATTTTGTATCGGCTCATCTATGTATATGCTCTTTGTGTTCATTATTATGCATACACACATGCATACATACGTACATACATACATATATAACACATACATACGTACATATGCATGTATGCATGCATGCATACATACATGCACACATTATATATGGAATTATTTTTCCAGTTCTAGGTTCTAATTTATGTTCTAAACCTATCTTTTTCAAACTTATTCATGTATATATGTGCATGTATGTATGTATGTGTATATATGTATGGATGTATATACAGAGCTGTTTTGTTTATGTTAACACTCCGATGTCTATGCTTAAAGTGTTTTTATTAAGCTGTCTATGTTAACTTTGTTTTTATATCCATGCATGTTGTTTGTGTATTTAATGGTAGAAGGTATTTATTTATTTATCTATGTATCGTCTTTTAGATATGTTTATGTATGTTTGTATGTGTGTAGATAGATATTTATAGACAGACATCTATTTTATAGATAGATAGACAGATTGATTGATTGATTGATTGATGGATGGATGGATGTATATGTTATAGTACATGTAGTAGAATGAAAAAAACCGATAGACAGCAAAGAACAAACAGTTGGCGATGGATGGAAGAGAAATTTTTTAAACATATTGATGAAATTGACCAATGGGGCTAATCAGTAAACCCGCCGTATTTCATGAATATGGATCCGGGCATTTTAGCGATAATATGTTATATTTATTTCTTTATTTATGTATACTTTTGGTTGCACGTATATTTGTGTGTGTGGGGGGGGGGGTTATGGTAGTTGAATTAATAACAATCTTGTTACTATTAGCAAAAAGCGCCTATGAGCGAACAAGCAAATAATAACTATAAATCATGAACATAAAAAAAAACATTATATGTATGTCAGTGTGCCAGCGAGTTAAAGAATGTTGATGAGGATGATGAGGAGGAAGATGAAGTTTATTTTTATTATTGTTATGATGGTGGTGGTGATGATAATAATGATGGTAGTGATGATAATGTTGGTGGTGGTGGTTCCGGTGACGGTTTTGGCATTGGTGATATTTTGATAAGTGATGACGATGATGATGATTCAAATAATGATGAAGATGACGATTTATGTTTATATGTGTGTGTATATATATGTATGTATATGTTTGTGTTTTTATATATGTATGTATGTATGTGTTTGTATATTTGTGTGTTGTTATCATCGTCATCATCTAAATAGCAGTTGAGTTTTTCAGTTTTTTAACATACGTTAGCTATGTAACATAAATAAATGAAACATTATATTGCTTTGTATGTGCAGTTCGTATATGTATGTATGAATGTATGTATGTATGTACGAGCGAGATAAAATATATATATATATATATTTAAAGATTAGATAGATAGACAAATAGATGAATGAATTATTGAATGAATGAATGAATGAAGGAGGGAATAGATGCATGGATGAATGCAGTTGTTGAGTGTGTTGGATGAGTTGAATTTTGAATTTTCATTTCAACGTTACCGTACTTCGAAGAGAAGATGCTTGTTTGTTTGTATGTATGTTTGTATGTATGTATACATACGCACGTATATATCTATATACTCACGTATACGGTCTTTATATATACATGCGTGTGTTTTTTACGGTCGTTTTTATTTAGTTGAGAAGTTTCTATTATACACATTATCAATAAGTTAAACGTAAATATTAATAATAATAATAATTGCAATAATAATTTTAATAATAATTTTAATAAAAATAATTATAATAATAATTAATAAAGATTTTTTAATTGCACGCTCTTTAGACTGCCGTAATCGAACTGGCTAAAGACATTTGGATTATTATTATTTATTGTTAATTTATTATTTTTAATTATTAATATTTATTATTATTAATTATTAATATTTATTATTAATAATTATTATTATTAATTAATAATTGTTGGTGCCGAGGTTTATTATTGTTAATCTCAACGACTTCACCATCAAATGTCATCCCCCCCAATGACCACCATCACCATTTGATAACTCGCTGGATGATTAACGCAAATAATAAGAATAATAAAAATAATAATCAAAACAACAATAAAGATGATGATAAAAATAATAATAATAATGGCTTTTGTAATATCCTGTTTATAAAATTCGAAAGTACATAGGTACACATGTATCTATATGGCCATATAATAAGTATTTATGCGTGTATATATAAGTTTGTATGTATATGTTTGTTTATGTGTATGCATGTTTGTTTGTATGTTCGTTTGTATGTATGTTTGGATTTTACATACGCAATTGCTTTTCGGTGTAATTATAAAAAGAAAACAAGAATAGATGAAGGAGATGATGATGAAGATGATGATTATGGTTATGATGATAATAAAGATATTGATTTGCGTCTTAATGCAGTTGTTGATTGCAATCATGGTAATAATAATATTAATGATGATGATGATGACAAATGATATTTTGAAAAAATACAATTTATATAAACGCATGTTGAAAGGTTAGTTTAATTATTATTATTAAAGAATTGTAATTATTAAATTGATCTTGTTACAGCAACTACTGCTGCTTCTGCTGCTACTACTACAACTGCCACTACTAATAGCGATAATAATAAGAGAAATCGCAATTAATATGAACAAGGATACTTCTATTCTTCAAACATCCTGTTACTAAATTATGTATGTATGCACGTGTGTACGTATGTTTGTATGTATGTATGTATGTACGTATGTATGTATAATTGTATGTTCGTATGTATGTATATATATAAATAAAGTGACTGGTTTACCAATTTTAAAATAATTTTTATCTTTATATGTGAGTAATTTTAATATATAGGTTATTATCTGTTTATTATTATTATTACGACTACTTGTGTTTGTGGCAGTAGTAAGTAGTAGTAGTAGCAGCAGTTGTAGTAGTGGTGGCGTTAGTTGTTTTATTTTCAATTTTATTGCTTATCTCGGCGCGTGATTTTATTAGCGAGAAGAGAAGAAAATAAACTTTCTTTTGGAGACATCATTATCTTCTTCACCATCACCTTCTTCCTCTCCATCATCATCTTCATCATCATCTTCTTTACCATCATCATCTTCATCATCATCACAACTCCACGACCTTCGTCAACGTCACCATCATCACCAACGTCATCATCACCACCATCATTATCTTAATCATCTTCATCGTCACTATGAGTGGACGTTGTTATCTTAATAACATCGTGCTAAGATGACGGTTATGCTGGTAGGTTGGTGTCTGTGTTTTTGTGTCTGTGTGTGTCCTGTTTGTGTGTGTGTCTGTCCTGTCTGTCTGTCTGTGTGTGTGTGTGTGTGTGTCTGCCCTGTCTATGTGTATGTTTTTGTATGTGCGTACATTTGCATGTAGGATTGTTTGTATATTTTTATCATTATAGATACTAGAACAAACAAATCGATATATATATATGTATATATAGAGAGAGAAAGAGAGAGCGAGTTAGAGAGGATTGACAACATCAACATCAGCAGCTGCAACAACAGTATCACAACCATCATCATCGCCAACTAAAGTTGTTCAAACTAGATATGTTGAATATATTGGTGGTACGATACTTGCAGCAGTAGTAGTTGTAGTAGCAGTAGTAGTGGTAATAGTAGTAGTGGTAGTAGTAGTAGATGATGATAGCAATGTAATTATTGATATCCCACCTTATATTCCACATGTCATGCCAGAACAACAACGTCATCAACAATAATAACATCAACAACATTAAAAATATTAACAACGATATATTCATCTTTTGATTCATTCGTTCATTCATTCGTTCGTTCATTCGTCTATTCATATATTCTTTCAATCTTTCTTTCATTCATTCATTCATCCGTCTTTCCGTTTTCAACAGGAAGTAGCAAAGAATAGAAAGTTTAATCAAGCGAGTCATGCAAAGAACAAAAAGCAAGCAAAAAGATATCAACAAAAATGTGTTGTTGTTGTGTTTTGTTGTTCTTTGCTGATGATGCTAGCCACTATTGTTATCTGCGGCTGTTTATGTTTTTTGGTCTTTATGTTGTCGCTCACTTTGTTGTTTATGTTATCTCAATTTATATACAATCTTTACCCTGCCTATTTTCCACAATTCATCATTAAACTTGAAGAAAATAAAATCTCCATCATATCATCACACTAACAGCCCATGTTTAGTGTTAACGTCACATCCCTGGGTTTGGCAATACACTCCTACTTTAAATTTTATGATATTTTTGTTGAAAATTTGGTAGAAAGTGTCAATTCCCAAACACAACATCAACAGCCTGAACTAATTGCTTGAACTAATTTTTAATGATACACCTCTGTTGTATAATAATAATAATATTCCTCCCAGTCATCTAATCATCACTTCTCTCACAAACAACGGAACGGTATTTCGCGAAGTTCTTTAGTAGGTACTCCCCTGATGATGATGACGATGATGATGATGATGACGATGAAGGCGATGATGATGGCAATGCTGTTAATGTTGGTTATGCTTGTAGTGATAATGACGTCATAAATGATTGATTCTGATGATTATGATGATGGTGATGAAAATGTGATAATGATGACGAAAATGAAGCATTTATCGCAAGGATGGATCGCGATAAACGATGATGATGACGAAAAGGGAGATGGTGGACGATGAAGGCTACAAAGATGATGATGACGACGACAAAGATGATGATGACAACAGAGAAGATGATTCAGAGAATTTTTCGCATCCTGAATATGAAACAACACATGATTAAAAATAACAAAATGCCAAGCAGGCAGTGTTCGTTTTTTGCTTTTATCATCATTAAAATAATGTTTAAATAATCCAACAATTATACCAGAGTTTGTAATTAATGCAATAATAGTGCTGAAATTTTTGCAGTGAAATTTTGTTTTGTGATCAAAAAACATTTCGAATATCTTGAAATAATGTTAATTAATGAATAAATTTATCAAAAAGTTTATTACACGTATTAACTTTTTTGTGTGTTATTTTTGCTAGTCTTTGTAGTAAGGTTAGTAGTACATGGTACGGGAATTTAAATTTTTAAATACTAAAAGTAAAACTGTATCGGCTTTCCATAATAATGTACCGCAGACGTTGAAAAAACTTTCAATAGATCCGTCGTCCTTAGCGTTAACGTTTTTAAATTCTTGCTCGCGCATTTCTTTCATTTTCAAATAAAAAAATGTTCTAAATAAATTTTACAAGATGGATTTCTTCTTTTCAAGTTTGAAAGAAGAACATGTACACTTCGTCAGCGGCCATGACGGTTCCGACCCTTTTGATGTTATGTTGACGGTTTTTTCTGCCCCTTTGGCTGTCTTCTTGTGTAGATGTTTGCTGCCTTCTGAGTGTACAACAGGACCGAGACATCTCCTCAATGGAAAGTTGTCAGATTTTTTGGCTTTTGTTTTATTTAACTGAACCATAACATATGCACATTTTGTTGTTGTTTAATATTTATTTAATAAATAAAATTAAATAATTAAAAATTAAATTATCAATTGAAAAAAGTATAGTACACTAAGTTACTAACAACTCTAAACTCTCTAGTAAAAGTCTAACTAAAAATAAAACTCCAACTACTAAGCCAAAAAAAGTCTAGAACTCTAAGTTATACTAGCTAACTAAAAGTAAAACAGTAGGTAGGTCATTGATGGCATTTTGATTTAAATTCCAATCTTGTGTTACAAATAACATCATATTTTGTTTTTAGGAGTAAATAACTTTTATTTTTTGTAATTTTATAAATAAAAAGTTTTTTACCAAGTAATAAATATTAATCTTACTTATATTATGCTAATTTACTTTTTAGTAACTTTTATGATTGACTAATTGGTCAATTTAAAATTGTTTTTTTTTTCATAAAATAATAAAAGTAATGTTTAATTCATCAATCAAACCCATCAGATATGCATTTTTAAACTTTTTTGTGGAGTATCTCATTCTCGTTGCCACAGTCCTCCTGTCTATCACATATTTTTCTGATATGAATTTAAATTTTTACCTCATTATATCTTGTGTTGGTATTCCATGGGCCCTGCTCAGTAAGTTATTATCACCAAAACACTTGAAAGTTGAGAGAATTGGTGATGATGAGGATAGTCATTACAGGGATGGTCATGCTAGAACAACTAATAATGAATCAAACAGACCAAATAATGTTGAAAAACCATCCTACATATCTGTACATAGATCATATGTCAATATTGCTACTGCCATCTGCATTTTAGCTGTTGATTTTAAAGTGTTTCCTCGTCGATTTTGTAAAACAGAAACGTACGGTTGCAGTTTAATGGATGTAGGGGTTGGTTCTTTCATAGTTTCCAATGCAATTGTTTCTAGAGAAGCCAGAGGTGTTACTAAAAGGTATTCCTATTCAACTAAATTTATGATTTATTTTTCTCACATGTATTTTTACATTAGGGTTGTTTGTTTTTAAACTACATGTGTATATTTCAATTTTTGTCATTTCAAGATTAGGTCTCAGACGTTTATTAAAGACTGTACTCTCAACGTGGCCATTGATTCTATTAGGAATGGGGAGGCTTCTAACTTTAAAATCTATCAACTATCATGAAGTTGTTTCTGAATATGGAGTCCACTGGAATTTTTTCTTCACTCTTGCCTTTGTTAAGGTTTTTTTTAAGTTTAACAATTTTTTGAATATTTTTGAACTAAAAGTAATTTTTTAATAAGTGAATTATTTTCTATTTGTACAGATTGCTTCAGCATTTGTATTTATGTTCATTCCTGCTTCCTATTCAACACTGATTTCACTAATTCTAATTTTTTCATATGAGATATTGCTTCTCGATTTTAAGTACAAAGATTATATATTATCAGACCAAAGGGACAGTACTGTAGATCAAAATAAGGAGGGTTTATTTTCATGTTTTGGTTACTTGTCTTTGTATTTTATTTCTGTGTCTTTGGGGAGAATTCTCTTAACTTCTAATCATTTCAAGTTTGTTTAAATAAATATTAAATATTTATTATTTGTAGTGTTACTCTTAATTTTGGGTTGATTTTAATTTAACTATACTTTCGTAATAAAATTTATAATAAAAAAAAATTACGTTTTAAATAATTTTTTTTAATTATATAGAAAGCATTCCATGATTTGTATGGTAGTAATGTGTGCTGTATGCTGGTCTGTAATGTACTACATTCCTGCCACTAGTATATCAAGAAGGATGGCTAACTTTTGCTATGTCATTTGGATTGTCGGTTTCATTTAATTTATTTCATCATTTAATACTATTCCATTATTCATTATTTTATTTTATTATCATTTTTATTAAATTATTGTTTTTTGTTGAGATTTTTCTAGTTTTAGCGATGTTATTCAAGTCAATGTTTCTGCTGGATGTGATACAAACACATCACCATTATTTCATATTGCATTCAATAGTACAATATTATTATTATATAAACTTCAATTACGTTTCTTATAATAGTTACATTTATAATTATATTTTATAATTAGGTTTTTTTTTCTTATTTTCATTTTTCAACAGATTACATACAATGTTCAGCTCTTGAGTTTCTTCATGCTGGCTGATGTATTGTCATACTATCTTGATCTTTACAGGAATGTAACAAATGGTGATTTTTATTTATTTATTTATTATCTTAATGTTATATATTATTTTTGTTACGTTTTATTGTTCATAAAATGAAATTAACATGATGCTGTTATTTAGAATCTTTTTTTTGTAGAATGGCCAAGAGAGCCGAGGTTATTGGCTGCTATCAATGGCAATGGTTTATTTTTCTTCCTACTGTCCAATTTGTTAACGGGGTTGATAAATATGTCCTATGACGTCATACACGCCAGTGATCTAGTTGGAATGTTGATTCTATTCATCTACACGTATGTCCTGTCCATGGTTGCTTATTCAATGCATTCCCACCATGTTAAGATCAAATTTTGGTGATTGTTTTTGCTGCAAATTAGTTGTTTTTGTTGGCTTCGTTTCTTTTTTATCGTTTTATACTAGATTAATTAATCGAAATGTGTATTATTCAGATTTTGTATTTGCAATTCTGTTTTGTTGGTGCGGTAGAGAGCTTTTTATCGTTGTTAATTGAATCGTCAGTATCTCACTCTGGTCGGTGTTCGCACGCTTACGTTTTTAATTTGACATCTTAAAACATTCGTAATAACTTGAAAATTTAGAACTTTATCGATTAAAATATCTTAGTTTATGTTCATTTTTCGGTTCAAATACAATTAAAGTTTGAATAAATTCTAATCTCCCAATTCTGTGGTCGTCAATGTCTCAATAAGGAAGCTAAAAGGTGGGTTGTTTATTTCATTAAAGTTTTTTTTTAGATTTAAATGTCCTCTGTTCTTTGAAATTTATGCTCGGTCAAATTAAAAATTTCTCTTCATTTATTTAGGCGAGTTATTTATTTTTGTTAGATATTTAAAATAACGTGTTTTAAATATTTTTGTAAAATTTTTGATTATTGGGCGCCGGCTCACCTCACATCTTCACAACTTAATATATATATATAATTATATGTATGTGTTATAACCGTGCTACCGAACGCATTAGATTCTAGCGTATTCTAGAATGCTCTAGTGACTGGAGCATTCTAGAGTATGCTAGAATCGGACCATCTAGGAGAATCTAGAAACGACGCTTCCGAAGAGTATATAAGGTATAAGTATATAAGTATTATAAGCGCACGTCGCAAGAAGATTAGTGAAATCTGTGATTAGTGAAATCCGTGATTAGTGAAATTCGTGATTTTGTAAATTCGTGACTCTGTGATTTTGTGAATTATTTAAAGGATATTTGATTTGTTTGTTGACGTCATAGTGATAGATTTTGAACAATTTAAAAGTTAATTGTTGCATTAATTTGAATTTGCTAGAAATAAACGATTAGTTGATTTCTTCTGTAAATAAAGTTTAATAACTAATAACTGTTTGGAGTATTTTATTCAATCAAAGATTTGAACCCGTCATAAATCGGTTACGACAGCGAGTATTATAACATATGTATATAATTTTTAGTCTAAAGTAATAAAATAATAAATTTTTTTATATAGATAGTTGATTTGATCAAAAACTAAAACCTGAAAGTAATCCCTAAAAGACAAAAATGACCATGGGTAACGAGGAAGAACTATTCTCATCCATGGCTCTCCCTGTAGTGGTGAGGCCTATCCTTGATAAAGTAAGCCAGCCATTTTTGTTATTCACAAATAATGTTTTCTGTCAAAATTATGACTAGGTTACAATTTTATTTAAAATTTATGATTGATGTTTTGATTGTAATTAAACAGTTTAATTAACTTGATTTAGTTACCTATTATGATTGATTTGTATATTTTATTTTATTTTTTATTCGCAGATGGAGAAAAAGAATGCAGTAGCAGCAAATGCATTAAAAAGTGGCTTTGCTAAAGTTAGTATTGTATATTCATAGCTATTTATATCTTATTTATATTTCTATTTATTTAGTTTTATAATTAATTCATTTACTTTACTTTACATTAAATTTAAATTCGTTCATAATTTAATTCATAATTTATCTAATTTATTATGGTCTATTTTAATAAATTTTTTCATCATCTTATAATGATTCATTGTAATTTCAATTTTTTTTATTCAATATTGATTTATATAACTATTGTCAATTTATCTTATAAGTAATTTACCATTATTTTTTCATAAATTATTATAATGTGTTATAATTTATTCAAGGTCGAGTCAGCCCACCCAGGCTTCACTTATCAGCTGATCAAGAGTATATTGAAGAAGGCTGAGGTTGACAATCAAGTAGATATGTGTGAATGTCTACTAAGAATAGAGGGCTCCAATAACTCCAATGGTTTCTTGTTTTTCTGTGTTTATTATTTTTGTATTTATTATTTATTATTGTATTTTTTGTTTTCTATATTAATTTAATATACATTTGATCACAGCGGATCTAGACAACTTTGATGGGAGGTCAAAATTTTGAAAATATTTAAATTTGGAAATTTGATAAAGGGGCCAAGAAACTTACAAAATTTGTGGTAGTGTAACTAAAATTTGGCAATATATTATTTAATGCTCATCCCATCGATTTTCGGTTGATTTTTTAGAATGTGGCGCAGATATAGTGAGTTAATCTGGTAGTTTGGCACTTAGGGCTCCCATATGTCCTTTTTTTAAGAGGACAGTCCTTTTTTTTGCATTGGTGTCCTTTTTAAAATCTGTTCTTCAATTTCTTTAATTTTGTCTTTTTTTTAAAATGTGTCCTTTTTTTGTCCTTTTTTTTCATTATTAAGTCTGAAAATATCAATACAACATCACATCATAAATATAAATCGATAATCAAGTGCTTAAAATAATTAAAAAAAATAAAATAATCATTTATACATCATAAATAATAATGCTGCTCTTAATAATTGTTTCCAGGTATATAATGCTTATGTTCTGTTCAATCTATAGATTAAGATTCCATAGTTCGAAATAACTTCTATAACAATACTATTTATGATTTCATGTCCATCTAACTTCACTGTGCGTGGAGCGCGTTCTCTTCTTCGCGTGACGTTTATATTATACAGCCACTTTTTTTAATCTAAATTTTTTTAATTTTATCAAATAAATTAATAAATAAAACTAATTTAAATTATAAAATTAACGATGTCAAAAAGAAAAAGCGTTTATCGTGAACAGTTTTCAACTGACTTTCCAGGGATTATAAAAAGTAAAAAAGGTGAAAATTATGCCTTTTGCGAATATTGTTCAACTGATGTTAGTATTGCGAACGCAGGCGTTTCATCTATTAAACAACATTTTGAAAAAGAAGTTCACAAAAACAACGTGAAAATTAAAAAGTCTACTGTCGGAATATCAACATTTTTTCATAGTAATAATTTGCCCACATCTAGAAAAACTGCTGCAGCAGAAGGAGCATTTGCATATCATGTCGCTTTTCATTCGTTATCGTTTAAAGCTGCAGATTGTACAAATCGTTTAATTTCAACTGTTTTGGCTGAATCGGAAACTGGTCGGAAATTTTCATCTGCTCAAACAAAAACGCAGGCAATCATTTCAAGAATATTGGCTCCGAAATCAATTGAGAATCTTTTGTCTGAATTGGGCAGCGAGCCGTTTTCTATTGCAACCGACTCGTCAAATTTTAAAGAAATCAAAACATTCCCTATCATTATTCGGTATTTTTCGAATGAAGGATTGAAAGTTAAATTGTTAGAGTTTTCAAATTTGCCAGGAGAAACGTCAGAATTGATTTTCAAATATGTAATGACTGTACTTGACAGATTCAAATTGAGTCCTAATAATTTGGTAGCGTTCAGTGCTGACAACGCTAATGTAAACTTTGGTGGAGCAAAACAGAATGGTTAAAATAACGTTTTTGCCAAATTGAAAAACATTCAATCAAAACTGATTGCTGTAGCCTGTCCAGCTCACATTCTCCATAATGCAGCTAAAAAATCCTGTGTTTTCACTTGACATTGAATCGTTGCTGTTCAAAATCTTAAGCTATTTCAATGGATCCACGCTGCGACATGAAAAATTTAAAGAATTTTGTGAATTTATGGAAATTCAATATGCTAAATTTCCAACTCATACTCACACACGATGGTTAAGCCTTCTTCCATTGATTGAACGAATTTTACAGTTATGGGGTGGCTTAAAATCACTAGTTCTATCAACGGATGACATTCCAAAGGTTCTGGAAAATTTATTCTCTGATGATTCAAATGAAATCTACTTCTGGTTTCTACAGAGCTCATTGGAGCTGTTTCAGCAAACTTTGCTGATACTTGAAAAAAAAGACCTTGTGCTTCCTGAAATGATAGAATCTGTCGAAAATCTGTCACAAAAACTCACTGACAGGATGCAGAAAAATTTTTTTGGTGCCATGACTCAATCAAAGTTACAATCATTGGAGGATTCTAATTTGGCTAATCGCATAGAAAAGGAGTTTACAACATTTTATTCGACATCTGTTGATTACATTCAGAAGTGGTTCAGAATTACTGATTATCCGTCTTCTTCTAAGTGGTTAATGCTGAAATCTGTCGATACAATTTCGTATGAGGATATTCGAAAATCTGCAGAGTTTCTAATGCCAGAAATTTCTGTGAAAGATTCTCTGTTTGATGAAACGAGTCTTCTAATTTCACTGTTGAAAGATTCAAAAAAAAGTTTCCACGAATTGCCCATTGATAAAAAATGGGCTGTTCTGTTTCAAATTTGAAGAAATTGGATACACAATTTTTGCCATTCCTACCTCGAATGCTGCTGTTGAGCGAATTTTTTCATTATGTAAAAAACAATGGACTGATGATAGAAACTGCCTAAAAATTGATACTGTTAAAGGTTTACTACAGGTAAAGTTTAATTATTCTTTAACATGCTCTGAAATGTACACTTACTTGTTAAAAAACGATGACTTAATTAAGCAAATACAATCAAAGGATAAGTATGTTGGTTGATTTCAGTAGTATGCCGGAGATCAGAGACTTATACAAAAAATTGAGAAACTGTCGTATAGATTGAGTACTACAAGGAAGGAACGCTAGTATTTTTATTATATATATATATATATATATATATATATATATATATATATATATTGTTGAAATCGATCGCTGTTATTAAATTATTTCTTTTCTTTTTTAGATTTTCCAACTTTCGAATTAGTTTTTTATGTTCGTAATCTAGGT
>NW_008705322.1:959930-968986 GCF_000326865.2 Helobdella robusta | reverse complement strand
TATAGATATCTAAACAAAGTAAGTTTGAAATTTCAAACCTAGATTATACGAACATAAAAAACTAATTCGAAAGTTGGAAAATCTAAAAAAGAAAAGAAATAATTTAATAACAGCGATCGATTTCAACAAAATATGTATAAAAGAGAACCTACTGCCGAATTACACAGACATATATATATATATATACACACACATATCTGGTTTTAAATTTTGAAGTTGAATAAAAGAAGTTTCCATTGTTATTAGTATTTACTGAATTTAGATTTTTTGTAAAAATTGTCTTTTTTTTTGCGAAAAGTAAATGGGAGCCCTATTGGCACTAGATTCACCTAGTTCTTAATTTCCTGAGCTTGAAAATGTATAATTTGTTAATGAAAATATAGATGTTTTTGATGTATAGTCTCTTGAATCTACCCAATAAATAGCATTATAGTTACCATTATGCATTACTAAACTTGCACAATTGTTCAATTTTTTTCAAATGTGACTATGATGTAGTGACTTAAACTGGTATTTTTTACTAGATTCATTAGTACTCAGTCTCCTGGGCATGAAAATGTATAATTTGATAATGGAAATTTTGAGGTTTTTGATGTGTAGTGATTCTTATATCTTTCAGAATTCCTAGTAGATAGAGTGGAGGAACCAATACAATTGTTAAATGAGAGGTCGACAAACCTGAAAAAAATTCTTAGCAGAATTCCTGATGAGATTTATGATAGAAAAAAATTTCTGGAAACCATCAAGTTATTACATTTATAATTCTATTTGGCTATTCAATAATGATTTTATTTCACAATCATAAATATTTTATTAGTCTCACGGCTAAGATGTCTGACTGATTGTATATCACATCCAATCCAATATGTGTGTTTTAGTTAACGATCACAATTATGTATAAATATTTATAATTATATTATAATAAAAAACAATTGTAATAATTATTCTGCTAATTATGACTTTGACATTCAACCAGGGAAATAGCCAGTGCCATTAGGTTGCTGCTAGATTCAGTTAACAGTATCTTCTCTTATATCAGTGAGCAGTACAGACAAGTATGTTATATATGCATAAATTATGTTAATGTTTTTGTTGTTTATTATGTTGTCTCTTTGTTTTGGTTTGTCTTATGTTCTGTTTTTTATGGTTAAATGTTAGATAAGCTATTTGATTGAATTGTTATTCCTTCGTTTTATTTGCTGTTTGATGACGTAATTATTATTATTATTTTATATTTTCATCCAACCATCCGTCCATCTCTCATTTTTTCCAGGTCTTAGACATTCGCAAGAAAGAATTTGTTAAGTATTCCAGAAATTTCAGTAATACATTGAAAGACTTTTTCAGAGATAGCGAGTAAGGGAAAGAGAGAAAGAGAGAGATAGAACGATTAATTGGATGAATGAGTGAATGATTAAATGAAGGGTTGAAAAATTTATTAATTATTTAATTAATTGATTAATGAATTGCTTGATTTATTACGCACAGGAAGCAAAATGTCTTTTTAAGTGCCAACCATTTGGTTAACCAATCAAATTTGCTGATGAGAACTATCAAAGAAGCCCTTGTCTGATGTTGATCCAGTGAAAAATTTCTGTGAAATTTGAAAACTTTCAATCAATTCTTATTCCATCTTCTTTTTTCATCTTAAAATTTAATTATTTTTTTAAATAAAATTCTATCGGTTTTTTTAATGTAGGTTTCAGTTATTGATTTATGATAGGTTACAATCAGGATTACGTTGGGATTTGACTTCTTTCAATTGTAAATTTTTCTCTAATTTTCTATTTAGTAATGCTGTAAATTTGGTTTTTAATAACAGAAATTTTGTGTTTCGCGAGTGTGGTTCCGTCTGGCGTCAGTATGTGTGTAGGGCTAATGGTAAAATACTTTTTTAATTCCTTAAAAAGTAAGCGTCACATTATTAATCACTGCTTTTTGCGCAGGCCCAGTGACACATTTTTTATTAGTGTTTTATTGATTTAAAATCATATTTTTTAATTCAAATAATTTATTTTTAATCTCAAATTTGAAATGTTTCGATTTTAATTTTTGCACGTTTCGTCTTCAAACGTCCAAAAAAAGTTTGGACGGGCTTGTATTTTTGTTGTCTGTTTCACTTTGGACAAAACATCATCAACTTGTTCGTTTTTCTTTTATTTGATATTTAAATTTTAAGTTGTTTAAATTAAATTTCTTGCAAGTTAAAATTGTAATTTTTTGACACGTCCGGAAAGCACTTGATTTGACTGTCGACCGTTTTTAGTTTCACATTGAGTTTCTAGGATCACTTTTGTTTTGAGATCAGTGCTTGCATTTTTAAACTTTCATTTGATATACTTTTACAATCTGTAAGAATTGAAACCAAATAACTTTCAAATTTTCTACTAATCAAAACTTTTGTTAAAGGTTGAAATTAAATAGTTTCAAATGAATCTATATTATGATAATTATAATAAATAAGTAAATAAGTATTATAATATAAAATAAATAAATTATAATAAATAAAAAATTATAAAGTTTTTAATTAATATATTTGTAGGAATTTAAAAAATCTTATTTTTGCTGGTAAAAAAGTTAAATATTGCAGTTTGTGTTGGAAAATAAGTTACTTAATTATTTACAACAAATTCAAGATTAACACTTTCTTTACAGACAATGTGATGTGCACTCGAGTTGACAGTTCACTTGTCAAGTGCAGCTTACATAAATTTAAATGTATAATAATTTTTGCTGTTTTCTTATTATTCATTTTTATTGTATTGTACTGTTTTTGTTGTTTTACTTATTATAATGTATACAACTTTCTAATGAATATTCATAATTATCAACTTGATATATTTACAGGCTTGTTCATTCATATCAATGAGGGTTGATGGTGTGCCGGTGTAACTTTTGAATCTTATAACATAAATATAAAATAATAAATGAACAAATTAAAGAAAATGTAGACAAACATATACAAGGACGTCTGCGAGCACCAGTGCACATGAAATTATTCACATTGATATTATATTGAGACAAAGGTATTTATGACATAATTAATGATCATGCTAGGCATAGATTAATATTCTAAAGTACAAGTACATTTCTATCATTTTATTGCTTTCTAATTATCATTAATCAAAAAATTTAATTGGTGCAGACTAACAATTGATTAATTACTGAACACTTAACTGTACATAATGCACTGTTGGAAGGATAGTCTTGATATTATAGAATTAACTTTTTCTCCTATTGTTATAAAAACTGCCTGAAAAGTTGAATGCTGTAGTTTTATTATATGGAAGTCATAACATAGTAGAAGTTTTATTTGAATTTTAAAAAAAGTTTGGCAACAGAATTAAATTGAAACTGTTGCCTGTTCACTAATTACTAATCAATCTGCACTAATCTGAACTGGACCCCTGAACTGTCAGTCACAATGGAGACTGACACAGATGATGATTGCACGAGAGATACGGATCAAAACTCCATACCCTCTCCAGCCCCGATATCTCCATTCTGGCTCATGTCTCAGCAGAACAACAACATCAACAACAACAACCACAGCATCAATGGCAACATAATCCCCAACAACAACAACTTAATCATCAGCAATGGTAACAGCTCAAGCAACAACAACATCAACAATATTGATGGCAGCTCTCGACTACGAAAGCACAAAGACAATAAAATTTGCGGTGTCTGCGGGGACAAAGCTCTTGGGTACAACTTTGACGCCATTTCCTGTGAATCTTGTAAGGCCTTTTTTAGGAGGAATGCCTACAAAGGAGTGGTGAGTTAGGGATTAGTGCAAGTTGTGTCTATCTGATCATGTTAAGAATATTAATGAGAGAGAACTTGTTTGAGATGTATTTGAGTCACATTATGAATATTATTAAAAGTAAGAAAAAATTTGTTTATGATGTTTTTTTTGTTTGTTTGCTTGCTTTCTTTTTTGTTAGGAATCATTCGATTGGTTCATATATTGACTGATTGGTTGGTTGGTTGGTTGAGTAGTTTATTTGTTTATTAGTTGGTTTTATGTCACTATAGCTATAGATATGATGATACATTTGATGTTTTGCTTTATGTGATGATGATAGTGATGATGGTAGTGATGATAATGATGATGTTTGCGGTGGTGATGATGATGATGATAGTGATGATGGTGGTAGTATGGAAAGAGCATGCTAATGATTGTGGTTGTAATGATTTTGATTAATGGCTACAGACATACATCAAACACAATTATGTACATACGTTCATACATACAAACATAACATACAAACATCCATTCATGT
Organism: Helobdella robusta; assembly: GCF_000326865.2. NCBI lineage: Eukaryota > Metazoa > Annelida > Clitellata > Rhynchobdellida > Glossiphoniidae > Helobdella > Helobdella robusta. Next base: position 964,700 of record NW_008705322.1, on the reverse strand, counting down.
ATACACATATGCATACATGCTACTCAAATATACATACATACATACATACATACATACATACATACATACATACATACATACATACATACATACATACATACATGCATGCATGCATGCATACATACATACATACATACATACATACATACATAATATTTCCTAATAATACATACATACATGCATGCATACATTTATACATTAAAATATGAATAAATAATTAATTACACATTATATATATATATATATATATATATATATATATATATATATATATATATAAGTGCTAGGATATGATTGATGGTGAAAATATTGAATGAAAAAGCCAGGTGTCTGGGTTGGGACACTGATGATGATGATGATAATGATGATGATGATGGTGGTGGTGATGATGGTGATAGAGTTGATAAGAATAATGGTGATAGAAACTCTAAAAAAAAACATAAGATAATATGGTGAAAATAATGATGATGATGATGATATCTGGTGATGTCCATTTATGAAATGATAGAAATATAATATTTGTTATATGATATCGGGATGTTGATGTAGATGGATGATGGTGATGATGATAACGGTTAGGAGAACAATGTCTGATGTATAGATTTTGATAAAGATGATGATATTAAATGATGATATATATATATATATATATATATATAGTTGTGTTTATATTAATATATAGGTAAATGTATGTGTAATTTTTGTGTGTAGTTGTACATATAAAAAGAGTATGTACACCTGCTGAATTTTTTAAAAGGCGCATTGCACACACACACACCACACACACACATTTATACACACACACACACACACACATTCATACACACACATACATACATGCATACATTTGCATACACACAAATATATATACATTATACACATATATATGTGTGGTTGTAGGTCTTTGGTTTCGTTTTGGATAGGTATATGTGTGCATTCTTTTTTAATTTGTGTTTGTATTTTGTATGAATGGTTGTGTATATATGTGGGTTTATTGTGCGTTTATGTGTGTGTGTGCCTGCGTGTGTGCGTGTGCCATAAAAAGGTTACATTGTGGTCAGTGTAATTGTTTTAATTTAATTTGTAGCTTTTATCAGAGCAACTTCATCATTTTTTTCCCTCATTTTCATCCTCATCATCAACAGCACCATTATCTTCATCATCATCATCACCACCATCATCATCATCATCAACAACAACATTTTTACCATCATCATCATTGTTCCTCTACATCTTCTTTGTTATTGTGGGGAGAAAAGAGTCATAGTGAGATAATTAAAATTGAGATGGCATCTGAGCCTAACATCACCATCGTCTTCATCATCATCGTTGTCGTCATCGTCGTCGTCATCATTATCGTGAGCGTCACCATCGTCTTCATCATTGTTGTTATCATCGATAATTTTGAAATTGAACACACACACACGCACGCACAGGCTCACTCGCGCGCGCACACCTAGAAGTAAATTGCTGGACTTTATAACCCTTTTATGCCTATGGACTTGATTTCTTATTGTTCTTTTTGTCGTTGTTGTTGTTGTTGTTTTTGTTTCTTTGTTGTTTTGGCGGTGCTTATGTTGCTATCGTCAGTTAGCCAGTCAGTCAGTCAGATGTTTACTGCCATTATGACGTTGGCACCATCGTTCACATCATTCTCGCTAAGATACACACACTCTCTCACACACACACATACATACACACACACACACACATGCATACACTGACTTAAACGCATAATGACACACACACATTGATGCACACACACAGGATTATTTCAAATGCCCTTACGATGAGAGATGTCGGATGGATCAGTCCAACAGGAGATTCTGCAAGAGATGTCGACTCAAAAAGTGCTTTGAAATAGGTCCGTGGCAGCGATGAGGGTGGTGATGACGATGATGGTGGAGGTTATGATTATGATGAAGATGATGGTGATGAAGATGATGATGATGATGATTATTCCAATTTCACCTTCTTCACCACTGATCTTAACATTCTGTCTGGGCACATTACTCATTCTCATCATCGACTGCCCATCTCTAAATTTTTCAGGGATGCGCAAGGAGTACATTTTAACCGAGGAAGAGAAACAACAGAAAAGAAGGAAGATTGAGGAGAATAGGTTCCGGAAGATGTCAGTCAACTACGAAGAACCCGGCACGAGTTATCAGAGGTTTGCAAACTTGTGTGTGTGTGTGTGTGTGTGTGTGTTTGTATACATGCATGTATGTACCTACTGTGGTTTCAATGAAAATAATGATAAGGAAGAAGAAGAAGAAAAAGAAGAAGGGATGGCGATAAAAATAACGACGAAAATAATAAGGATGATGATGATGATAACGATGATGATGATGATGAGGATGAGGACGATGATGATGATATGGATATTTTGTTCTCTATTCAGTTTTCTCCCTCTGCTTTCACATGCATTTGTTTATTTATCATATTGACAAGATGTCATTGTTACTTGTTCCAACTAATTGCTGTTGTTGCTGTTGTTGTTGTTGTTGATGAAGATGTTTCATATATAAGCGGACCCACACACACGCACACACACATACACACACACATACACACACACACACGTACATGCACAAAACATTCTAATTCTTATGTACATAATTCTTCTAAACAAATCCATACACACATATATTGTTTAGAGTGTTTTTCTACTGTTATCGTCATCACCATCTTCACTCTCTTAATCACCATCACCATCGCCATCTTCACTCCTTAATCATCATCATAACCATCTGCATTTCCGCTTCAGCCATCATAATCATAATCATAGTGGCTGTATTAATTAATTATAGTTATATTATTTATCAGTATCATCTTCTTTGTCATCGTCACCATGGTTACCACCATCATCATCTCCATCAAATACATCGTCAGAATAATAATAATAATAATAATAATTGCTAACATTATTATTATTATAATTAACATCATTATCATCATCATTATTATCATCATCATTTATTTCCTGCAAAACAAACTGCTCATATTCTCATTTATTTGCTTTGTTTTCAGAAATTTGAAAGGCTGCATAAACGAAACAGTTTATGTATTTTTGTTGCATTTGTGTGTGTGTGTGTGTGTGCACATGAGTTTATATGTATGTATATATGTGTGTGTGTTTGTGTGTGTATTTGTGTGTGTGCCTGTGTGTGTGTATATGTATGTTCACGCACGTGTGTGTGTGTGTGTGTGTGTGTGTGTGTGTGTGTAAAGCTTCAAGTCATTTACATCACATCATCATGTTGATGTCGTTGATTAAATGTCCTATTGTTGTTATTGTTGTTGCTGCTTAGCAACGATATAAACATTATTTAACAGGACAACAATAGCAACAACAAAGTTGATGATGATGGGGATGATGATGATGATGGTATGGATAAATAAGTTGAGAATGATGATGATGATGAGGAGGAGGATGAAAGTGCTAATGGTGGTATGAATAAATGAATTGGTGACGAAGACGAAGACAACGAAGAAGATGATGATGATGATGGTGGTGGTTTAAAACTATACCCAAACATCATCATCCTCTTCATCATCATCATCCTCTTCCATCGTGATCATCATCATCATCATCTTTCGTCATTAACACAGCAACCAATTAGAACGAGACCTTCAAAGCCAGCTAAAAGTTAACAACAACAACAACAGTAGCAGCAACAACAACAACAACAGCAACAACATCTACACGATAACCACAACAAACAACAACAACTACTTACACCATCATCACAGCAATAGTAACAACAACATCATCAACAACAACGTCAACAACAACAACAACATTGTCGACGGCAGCAATGTGGGATTGGTCAGTTCTCAGACGTGCGCCCTCACAAGCGACGATTCATTGGCTATTGAAGAGCTATTAATAGCCTATAGGCGGAGCTTAGACATTCAGATGGACAAGGATGTGCCTAGGAGTCAGGCAAGTTTTGCAGATCTTGTTAACATAGCTGAGTTGAGTATCAGGAGAGTTATTGCCATGGCCAAACAGGTTTGTTGTCGGTTGTTGTCGGTTGTTGCTGCTGCGGCTGCTGTTGTTGTTGTTGTTTGTTGCTGCTGCTGTTGTTGTTGTTTTTGTTTTTGTTGATGATGACGATGATGATGAAGTTGTTGTTGTTGTTGTTGATGAGGATGTTCATTTTGACAAAAAAAAATTCTTAAAGTAGAAGCACAGTAATGTAGTCCGTTCATTCATTACACACACACACACACACACCACACACACACACACACACACACATGGAATACATCGTCGCGTTCGACGAATTGTGTCATTGATGAGCCCTTTGATGCAAGAACAAGCCTATTCTTGATGAACATCGACGACCACAGGATCCGCAAACCCACACCCACCCCTGTGCTGTTACCATCCCGGGCCACCTGCTTACGCCGTCCTCTTTTTCCAACTAGAGCTGCAATGCGCGCCTCCTCAAAGGCGGAAACTGCCGCTTGTGAGCGTGTCTTCCACTGTGAACGCTCGAGCGCAACGACACCCAAGGTTTTAGAATCCAGTCCAACTTTTTTTAGGTTTTCCTTCAGATTATCTTTAAATCTGCGAACTTGACCGCTTGCAAGGCGAACTCCAGAAGCCAGCTGTCCGAAAAACACCTGTTTGGGAATTCTTGTGTCCGGCATGCGGAGACACACACACACACACACACACATATATATATATATATATATATATATATATATATATATATATATATATATATATAGAAATATATACATAAATATTGGATT
>NW_008705322.1:934930-954930 GCF_000326865.2 Helobdella robusta | reverse complement strand
CGAGAAGTTTTCATTTTATTTGCAATTTTGACATTTAATTGGTTATATTAATTTTTTTAAGAAATAATTTCATAAAAATTTTAAGGTAAAGGCGTCGTTCGAAACGTGTCACCTAATTTATTATGAGTTGTGGGACTCCATGAAATGCGCTTTTACATTAAAATCAGATGTTCATATTGTTCATTTCTCTAAGAGTTTCGTTTACTTACCACTTCAAAATGTCCGCTGCAGCAGGCGGCGAGCAAGCAGAAGCGTCTAACGAGGTTAACAAGCAACTGACATCAAAACCGAATCCGTCAACATCATCATCGCTGGTGACAGGCCAACAACAAAAACCTTCTCTTCTCCAGCCACCCACTTGTGATGCTGCTAGCTCTACTACTACGAATTCGTCTGCAAATGCGCCGCCTGTCGTTCAACCTCAAAGCTCTTCTACATTAGATGCCCATTCACTCAAGCAAATTCAACAACAGCAACAATTAGAATTTTTCGATGCTTCCAGTGATTTCAATAAGCAGAAAAAAAGTTCATTTCAGATAACGAAAATTATAAGTGTGAAACAAGAAGGTAAGAAGGATGAAAATCAGGATGATCTTGATGAAACAACGAATACAGAAGATCTGAGTCTGGATGTCTCTAGGACAACAGATGTTGAACATGAGCCTTCATCAGCCAGCACAGTTCACAGCCCTGGGGGTACAGATGATGCTGTTTGGTCTGGTCTAATACATTCGATCCCCGACAACCCCAACCAGACGGCCATTTTAGGCAGTCATGTTGCCACATCAAAATCAAAAACATCTCAAGATTCAAGATCTAGATTCAAAATAGTGAAATTAGAGAGTCAAGATAGACTGAAGAGGGGCAGGTGGACGTGCACAACATTCTCAGATCCCAGTGATACCTCTGATAAGTCAAGAAACAAAGGTGAGCAGCTGAATATGACAGATTCTATATACTACATACCACCAGCTGTTGATGATCACAACACTGCAGTCTTTGCACCTATTGTATACACGGAAGGCCATCCTATTCTGAAAATGCACGGACCACTGTTAAACAGTAAGCAACAGATCTTAGATGATATCGAGATGTTGCCTTGTTCTACTACCAATGAGGTTATAGATTCAATTCCGCTGACAACAACTACATCTACAAATTTTAATTTAGATTCTTCAAACATTTCTAGAGATGTATTACCGCCAAGCTTACTATCTGATCCTGATGGTAAGCAGCCAGAAAAATTTTTACCTCCAGCTCCTAATTTAGAAAATTTTCTGCAATCTGGGGGTGTAACTCTGGCACCTAATTCAAGTTTAGTAGAAGGTAAGTTATCTTACAAAAGAAGCACCATAGGTTCTGCATCACCTCTCATGGCAATGGTCACTGCAACTATGAGCTCATCTTCATTCTCTGATCTCGATGAAAGGTTTGATCTGTTTCTAAACTTAATTTTTTATTTCAATTATAAATTTATTGTGCTGCATGTGCAGATAAGAGTGAATAAGATGTTCGTTTGCATGTGTTGTGCTGCTGTGTGGTGTTGTGACTTGTGTGTGAAATTCTCTCTCTTTTTTTTCCTTGCTTTCGTGCAGTTAGAAAATTTTTGGAAGAAAATGTGGTTGGTTAGTTTATCGAGAAAGGAATGAATATGAGGGTCGGTCCGCGCATGACACGCAGACGGTTCTCTTCCCAATAATGTAATCATGAGGGGTTTAAGTGTAGATGCACTTTTCGTTTCTCGGTGCGATATTTAAATAGCGAAGCGTTTAACTTTTGTTGTGATCGTTATTTTGCTTTAAACGACAAGCATCCTAATAAAACGTTGTTAATGTTTCGTATTTTCATGAAAAAAATCAAACTAAGCCATGTAATGTCGAACTTTTTCGATTATTTTCGCTCAAAAACCGTCCATTACTTGTCAATAAAATTATGCATCGGCAGCTCGATGTGATTGGTCGGTTATTTTAGTATCTAGCTTCTGATTGGCTGTTGCAGGGTTAATGTACTCTAATGAGATTCCTTATCTTAAAACCGGAAAAAACTGGTTCTGATGTTCTAGGGTTGTTTTTATTTTGCGAAAAATAAATGAAATTTTGTTTATCTTAGCGACTTCGTCTAAAATTCAGTTGAATTTGTCATCAAAATCGCGTTTTTTGCAAAACAAGATTGTTTCAAATTGTTTATTAATCGTAATCGATTAGTGAGATACGTACGAATCTTAAGAATTTTATTTTCCCGAATTAAATGAATTTTAATACGCGTTCCTTTCCACCATTCTCATTACCCAGCGAAGTGAGTTTTCTAAATGAATTTCTACGTTTCTTAACTAAATCTTTAAAGTAACTCTCCGTTTTATCTTTTAAAAATCTGAATAATGAAATTTTGATGCAGTCGTCATCTTAAAAGCGATGCAAGTTTCTCAGGAATTAAACAACAGTAGACGTGAAAAAAAAATTTTGGCTCCGTCATTCGTCGCCGCCGCCGCCATCTTGAGGAAATATTTTACAGTCCTTGTACTGAACGAAAAAATTATCACATCAATGCCTCAGGCTGCTAATGGTTGACTGACTCGTTATTAAATATTTATAAATAAATATATAAAATATTAAATTAATAATAGTTGAATGAATAAATAAATTAATAAATAAATAAATGAAAATATAATATATATCTAATAATAATAAGATAAATGTTTTGAGCAAAAAAGACTGTACCCTAGGGTTTACACAACATTGTCCCAATGAATTATTAGAATTAGTGAAAGAAGTTTTTAAAGATAAAAATAGATAAAACACATTGTAACTTTGATGACATAAATTTGTTGTTATAAACTACATTGATAGCAAGCACCACAATCATTGTTGTATATATTTATGTCTTACTCACACTGATCATTTGCATATCATTCAAAAGTAAATAATTAAATGAATATATATAATGAAACTTGCAACAAACAATGACAGTTACAAAATCAATATACAATAAGCCTGGAGCTAAATATTGATTAATATGTATGTGTAATTATTAATTTTATTGTATATAAATAGCTATATGTAAATTTCACTGTTTAAAATTAAATAATTTAACATAAACGACATTGATATTGTTTATTTTTTTTCTTCGTAACAAGGATCAATCAATCTATTATAATTATATATCTATCTCCTCGTTGATATTGCTGCATACATAAAAGACAGAAAGTTTTTTCTCACTGCTAATAAAAACAAGTGGTTATCTACATTAAATATTTATGATAATTATGCTAAAGTGTATGAACGTCTCTAGCTTAGACAACAGCTTCGTCAGTTTACAAAACGACAACACAAATAACGATAGCAACAGCAATAATAGCAGCAACAACAACTATAGCAACGACAGCATCAGTTGTGACAACAGTAGCAGTAGTAATATTAGTAGTACAAGTAGCAATAGTAAAGGTAGTAACAGTTATTGCAATCTTGGTAATAGTAATAGTACTACTGCCACGACTACTTCTACATCAGGGATGGGTATATTAAGGTTTACCCAGTTCGAGTCTGGAACTGACCTATTCGAGACTGCTGTCTCCCACATAAAATGTTACATGCTCAGTTCTTTAGCTGAATTGAGGTTTCGTAGTTATTTTTTTTTACAGCCTTGTTATGTCTTCTTTTTTTTCAATATCTCTCTCTTTTTATCTTGCTTGGCGTGAATATGTATGTCTGTCTGTCTGTGTATGTGTGTGAATAATTGTTCTAGTTTTGTATATTCATTCATTGTTAATTTTTCTTATTAGATGAAATTTTTTTTTAATTTGTGAATTCTAATCACCAATTCCTCTTCTTATTATTTCCATCATCAACTCACCCAACAGTGGTACGAGCAGTGTAGCCATTGACAACAAGATTGAACAAGCCATGGTTTGTATGTTTGTTCGCGTATTTGTTTGCCTATGTGCTGTACTGTTTCAATATTTATACCTATCAATAATCACCTCACCAGTCAGTTAAACTCTAGCCAATCAATTTTTAAAACAATCATTGACAAACCACCAGTCTGTCATCAGCCAATCAATCCAAGATCATCATCCAATCAAACACAAACACACTTTTAATAACAGGATCTAGTCAAATCGCACCTGATGTTTGCCGTACGGGAGGAGGTTGAGGTACTAAAGGAACAAATCAAAGAGCTCCTCGAGAAAAATGCCCAACTTGAGTACGAAAATAAAATACTGAGGGCTGAGGCCAGCTCTGATACTCTGGAAAAGTTGAGGGCTCTCCAGTGATTGATTGATTGATTTGTTGATTGATTGATTTGTTGATTGATTTGCTGATTGAGTGGATACTAGTTTGTTGATTGATTGATTTATTGCTTGATCAAAGATTGACTGACTGATGGATTAGTTGAGGAGTAGATGTGTGATTGATTGATTTGTTGTTCTTTTGTTTGCTTGATTGGTTGACTGGTTAGCTGATTTATTGAGTCATTGATTGGTGTTGGTTGGCCTGTTGACTGATGTATTTATTAATTGATTGATTGCCTGGTTGATTCATCTGTCAGATTGGAATTAGTGTGGGTTGGTTATATTTGGCTGTTGATTGGGCCGGTGGTAGCTTGTTTGTCTGCTCTTTAGAGAATTTGATGATCTTCATGTGTGATGATGCATGCAACAAGGAGGTGCAAGACTTTTCAAAATTTGTCACCTAAATTTTATTTTATTCATCTTGATTTTCTTTTTTTTTTTTGTAATACATGTATTTGTTTTCATTCTAAGATATTTTTGCAAGGACTGATTTATTTATTTGTATATTCAAATGTTTTTTTTTCTTTGAAAAGTTATTTTTAGATTTTTTTTTTTCGTTACCATATTATTGTAGGTATTTATTTATTGTTATTATGCTATAATAAATGGGCGGTTCGTTCGTTTGTTTATCTGTTGCCCAGATGCCTATCAACATTTTACATATTCATGATGGTGAGTGAGTGAGTGAGTGAGTGGGCAATGTTAATACTGATATAGATGATGGTTAAGAGGTTTTTCTCCAATGGTATAGTGTCTCACGTTATAGTTTACTGTCTGAATGTCTTTAACGGTTTTTTTCTCTGTCTGCGTTTGTTCAGTTGCTTGTCAGTTTATTGGTTTGTTTGCCCATTTAATTAATCTTATTCAGTATATTTTTGTTTATATATTTTTCGTTATTTTCTATTAAAAATGATAATCCTTCCCTAATTTTTTATATATAACCATAACAATCTCTTCAACTAAAATCTTACAGCTAACACAAAGATGAGCTTAAACGTTTTGCAATTTTTATCCATCCATTCTTTATTCTTTCATTCTCTGAGACTCTTTCTTTATTAATTTGATTATATTATTATTATATAATAAATGAATATTTATATATACATTATACATATATATAATATATACTGCATGATGTAATGCTAATAATCAGATGTGAAAGAGATACCCATGCATACATATTTTTTCCACGTCACGTAAAACCAATATTAATAATATTTGTAGTAGTAAAGTTGTAGTAGTAGTAGTTAATCCTTCTTTAATGATGTTACTTTTAATGTTATTATTATAAGAACGTAGGTAGGAAGGATGGTTTGTTGGCTGGTTGGCTTGTTGGTTGGTTGGCTTGTTGGTTGGTGGTATGTTGGGTATGACGTGTTTTGTTTATTTCATATTTTACCCTCTTCGATTGGAGTGTTAGATTAATATATATTAGATCAATATGTATATACATATATATACTTATTTGAGTATAAACAGAGACGTACGCTATTACAGGCGTGTTTTGCCTCTGGCTTAAAACGAAGGTGAAACAATGGTTCTTTACCATATATATATATATATATAGGTACATACGTATGTGTCGTACATACACGCGTACATACAAATTTTTTTTCTATCGTTGCTTTAGGACATTTAAGCTTTTTGCCTAGCATTCGTCCTTCTAATAGTGATTCATTGTAGTGTTTACTGGCAAGAGAATGGTTGATTACAAATTATTTTCATAATCTTACGGTTATGAATAATTTATTTATTTATATATGGGATGTGGATATGAAATAACGTGTTATTCAATATGCGTGTATGTCTGTGTTTGCTTACTGTCTGCCTACATGTATGCATGGTCTTGTGTATGTATGTATGTATGTGTTAGCTGTGTGTGTGTGTGTGTGTGTGTGTTTATATTTAATTAAGTTAGTTTCTGTGGTTGTTTTTATTTTCCATTTATTTAATTTTTATCATACGTTTGTCTGGTCTGTTAGTTAACTTTCAATCATTTAGTAATTCCCTACTTCCATAATTTTTTCTCGTTCTTTTTGTTACATTTACATTTATTTGTTTTTTTAATGTATGTATGAGTGTATATTTAATTAAATAGTTCTATCCACACGTACATGGGGTTCGTTATGTTCCTTTTTCTAGTTATTCTCAATTAGTATTTCCTCGTTTGTTTGGTTGGTTGTTTGTTTGGTTGGTTGGTTGGTTGGTTGTTACAATTTGGGGATTAAATATGGCATATATATATTTATTTATATATAACTCAATCTGATCGTATCTAAGGTTATTTGTATGCACTCAATAAATAGTTTTGGAACTGTTGAGTTGTAATGGTAGTAAAACCAATCAACTCTTAGATGACCACCATGACGGTCGAGATGTATTGCACGGCGGTGTTTGTACCATATCCTGTAATTCAGTGGCTATTATTATTTTTATCGTTGATTTCGTTATTTTTTTATTATTGTATGGAATTTGGCGTTTACATTGGATGGAGCAAATTTACACTTGGGAGTTGAAGCGTCATAATATTATGTATATGTTGTTGAAGTATGACGACGACGACGATGATGTTGTATATATTTGTTTTGTATGTTTAAAATTATACGTACTTGTGTATATATATATTTATATATGTGTGTGTGTGCGTGTGTATATAAAAATATCAAAGGAATTGAGTGTTGAAATTATTTTTATGTGGTTTAATAACAATTTTAGTTTTTCAGTCTTGTAATGTTTTTGTAAGTATATGCGTGTATGTTTACCTGTGTATATTTGCTTGTGTGTATATTTATGTTTTATAAATTTCAAATTGTACAGATGAAGATTATTTGTTTATATCTCTGTTAATATTCCTTAACGACACAGTAATATTTTTATATCATGTTTTTGTTCATCCAATTGTTCGTTACAAATAACAAATATCACATTAACTGTTTAAATTTGAAAATTTTACGATAATAGAGTTAATACAGCATGTTTGCGATTATGTATGTCGCTCTGTCTTTAGTCTCTGTATGTCGCTCTGTCTCGAGTTCCGGCTTTTGCTCCGATAAAAATGTGTTCGGTGCGATGCACGCTATACTTGCGTTTCATTGGCTAGGTCAATTTATTTTGTTTTTACTTAGATTCACTTTTAGTTAGTTCTTTTTTACTGCTGAGAGATTACTTTTTAATATGTCAAATAATTCGAATAATTTGGTGGTAAATTACGACGAATCGCAGCAGTTAGGTAGTTGGTATCCGTCGCTTCTTGGCTTAGCGGAATATTTTAGAACTTTGAATCCGCCAAATGTCAAATTTTGTGTGCAATGTCTGCAGGCAGTTTTTAACTTCAGTCCACCAGCATTCATCCAAGCACGGACTTACCTGCAGATTGGGACCGTCCTGTCGAAGGGGACGAAAAATATTCAACTGTCCCTGTCACATCTCGATAGAGCGGTAGCAATTATATTATATTCTTATTTTTTCTTTCAGTAATTTTATATTTTTATGATTTTTAATTTAATTTATTAATTTTAATTATATAAGTAAGTAAGATAAAGATGCTTATTATAATATAAAATCTTATAATTATAAATAATTATTATAATATAAAATGAAGATAACTGATAAATAGATAAATAATACATTACAATTCAAAAATTTTTATCTTGTCATAGTTAAATTGAAATTAATAAGAAAATAAGAAGACAGATCATAGTTTATATTAGAATATAAATAAAATCAAAATGATTATTAAATAAATGACTTAGTTAATTTATTAATTTAGTTAACTTTAAAATTTTAAAAACTGACATTCATCTAATCAGCAAAAAAACTAATTTGATTTAGTAGAGAGAATTTTTTTAAATCATTAATACTAATAATAGATAATTACCAATTCATTATTTAGTATTTACTAATTTATTTATTTATAAATTATTATTTAAGTTAATATGTCAAATAATTGTTAAAATATTTTTTACTTGTTTTCAGTGGACCATATCTCAAACAGTACGTAGCAACAGATCAATATTGAACTCTTCTCATTTTCAAATAGCTTTCTATTTCTTACTTTCATCAATTTTATATTTCTATGTTATGTTATAATTATATTTATTATCATGTTTTATTAAAAAATGATTTTTAGTAATAATATAATTTATTTGTAATTATTATATATTAATAATTATGAACAATTCATCAGTAATTCATCAATAATTCAATGATTCATCAATAATTTATATATATTTTTTAGTTATTTTTATCTTAAAATTCTATCTTAGTGTCACTCTGCCGATGACATAAAGTTCGAAGCGGCCTGCCTGTCGGCTCAGCTGCTATGCCAACAGGTTTTTGCATCATTTCAATTTTTAAAGTCATTCAAATCTCTTTCTTTCTTATCTTCTTTCTTTCAGTTTGGTTTATTTTCAACTGTATTTAATTCAATTTTTAATTCAGTAGGTCTTCTAAATGTATACATATGTAGACATCTCTATGTGATAAATTCATTTATAGTTAAATATGAAATATGGCAATATATATCTATTTAAATATACAATACATATACAATGATATACACAATTAGCAATATATCATAATAATATAATTTAATATAATATATACATAATATAAATATAATATAATTTATAATTCGATGTTTAATTCATGTTGAAATAATATAATTCATAATTACAAATAATGTTGTATATGTAAATTAACATATACATGTGTAGCAATATATTATGATATAATAATTTAAAATAATGATATGTAATTTATGTTAGAGTAATATAATTTATAATTATTTTTGTAATTTTAGGGCCAGCTGATGGAGGCGAAGAATTTTTTGAGGAGAGCCACGGAGCAGTCGCTGCACGCACCATTCTGGCATTCTAGGATGTTGTTTCAACTGGCTGTTTGTCATGATGGTGGTGGTGTTGTTTGGTTTAGCGTGGTGTGGTGTGGCTATGATGGTGATGGTGGTGAGTGTGATGATGATGGTGATTGTGATGATGATGCGGTGATGTTAATGTGGAGACATTCAGACGTTGATAGCGTCATTGAAACGATAAAATATTTACAATTAAAGTTAACACAGATTGGAATTTCTTATATGAAAATTTCTAATTCACACAACATTAACTATTAAATTTTTAAAAACCTGCCATCTTGTAACCAAAAAAAAAATTTTTTTTCCTCCATCCCCCCACACAAACACAGCAACTCGAGATGGAGGAGAACGACCACAAGGCGTCCACTCTGACTCTGTCGGCCGGGTTCGAATACGCCACTCTTAGGGAGAGCCAGTACATGAGGCTACTCTTCCTGCTTAGTAAAACCATGGTATTCTTTTTCTTATTATTATTGTTATTATTATTATTGTTATTATTATTATTGTTATTATTGTTGTTGTTGTTTTTGTTATTGTTATAGTACGGTGATGTCATTATTCTTCTAAATACATACACCACACACACACGCACGCATACATGCATGAATGCACCACACACAAATGCATGCATGAATGCACCACACACACACCAATGCATGCATGCACATTAAAGTTTTTTTTTCAAATGAAACCATCAACAAAGGTGCAACTAATAGACAGAAAGTTGTCGGAGGTCCAGCAGTCGTTGTCTCAGTGCCGAGTGATCATCGAGCAGTGGCAGCTAGCAGGCAATCAGATACACGTTAAAAATCTTATCGAGGTTTTTTTTCTCGTCATCCAGGTGTCGCAGTACCTACTCGTCGGCCAGGTTAGGAATTAGGAACTAGCCATGTTGTTGATGGTGGTGGTGATGTTCGCGACGATGGTGGCGATTGTAAGGGTCCAGATTGTGGGAATGATGGTGGTGATGTTTGTGATGATTTTAACAATGATGGTGATGATGTATGTGATGGTGATGACGATGATGATGATGTTTGTGATGGTGATGACGATGATGATGACGATTGTGATAGTGATGATGATTATTGCGTGGTGATGATGATGATTGTGGCGATGATGATGATGATGATATCGAGATTGATTATTTTTTTTTACAATAACGACGAAACTAATTCCATTGTTGAAGGTAAAGTCCGTGAAGCCAATGCTGAAACAGCTTCAGCACACCATACAAAACATCACAACCACCTATAACGATGAAGGTTCATTCTTTGCTTCATGTTTCAGTTCACTTTTTATCATTTATTAATTTATTAATTTATTTAGAAATCATGAAAACACTAAACCCAATCGAATTATTCCATTGGCTACCGAAAGAGCAACTTTGTGTTCTGGTGTATTTGGTATGTTTGATTTTTCAGTCAATCTAATCTATCTATCTATCTTCGTCTACTTTTCACCCAATGTATCAATCAGTCACTCTAGATATTTCTCTATCTATCTATCTATCCATCAATCAATCAATCTATCATTCAATCAATCTATCATTCAATCTTGGTAGATCAGACATCTTTCTTTCTAAACTATCACTCAATCAAACAATCAGACAAACAGTCAGACAGACAGTCAGACAATCACTCTACCTGTAATGTAATCATTTGATCGTTTAAACCATCTCAAAATTCATGAAACATCTATCAACCCCACATTAGCAGCGTTTAATGGATGGTTCCATTGAATCCACATTTACTTACTCCTCATCCCTTCCAACAGGTGACCGTAATGCATTCCATGCAGGCGGGCTATACGGATAAAGCCCAGAAATACACTGAGAAAGCTCTGTTACAGATAGACAAACTAAAATGTTAATGGAATTATTATGATAAACTAATAAATTTTGCCAATTAGCTGGCGGATTTGACCTTTATTGCCCGCACAATTCATACATATTCAACGTATTTTTAATTTTTTTTTTGCCGGCACGTATTACATCTCTTCGTCATTAATATTCAATAACATTAACATAATTTATGATGGTTTATTCCACATGACAGCCTCAGCCAATCCCACGGTGCTATCTTTGCAGGCCATGTTGTTGGAGCACATCGTCATGTGTGGGCTTATAACTGGCCACAAGTCTGTAGCATTACAGCAGGTTTTTTTACATCCATTGTTTTTATTATTATTATTAAATTATTAATAACAATAATATGTATTTATTATTCTTATTGTTTGTTTGTATCATTGCAGATCTTACAGCTATGTATGGTATGTCATTCAAATTCCACGGTTTCAAAGAGACACAGTCCATATATACACGTTCTTCTGGTTCGTTCGTTTCTAATTCATCCATTCGTTCTTTTGTTCGTTTGTTTGTTTGTTCATTCAGTCGTTTTTTCGTTCACTCATTCGTTCGTTCGTTCGTTCATTCATTTGTCCATTCATTGATCAATACATTCATTCGTACACTTATCCGTTTGCTTGGTTGTTTTTCAGTTCTTCATCATTCAGATATATCACTAAAATTATGATAACATCATCGTCATCATTACCATCATCATCACCATCATCATCAGTAATTATAGCAATAATTATGGTCATAATTATTATTATAATTATTATTGTCAGGGCTTGTATGCCATGTCAATTAACAGCATGGAGCAAGCTGAGGCGCAGTTTAAAGTGGCTCTTGTGGTGGGTATAATATATGCAAATGACTGTACACTAATTTCTTTTTATTATCACTCATTTATTCAAAAATAAGCACATCCCTACATTTCTGACAGTCCCCGGACCCAGAGTTACATATGTTCGTATCGTTAAATATGGGATTAGTTTACTTACGTATGAACAGACACATTGAGTTGAATGCATTGCTAGAATCCATAGAAGCTGGGAGAATTAACACTGTGTTAGTGGTTGATCATGTGAATGACTGATCGATTGATTGATTGATCGATCGATTGATTGATCGATTGATTGATTGGTTGATTGATTGATCAATTGATTGATTGACTGATTGATTGATTTGATATATGATACCGATTTTATAAATGTGTAAATAAGTGAAATAAATACCATAAAATTTGAATGGATGAATAGACACGTGAAGGAAAGACGGGATGAATGAATGAATGAATTAATAGAAGGATGAATAAAATTAATTAATGAGTTAAAATAAAAAATTAATTTTCACTAGTTCTCAATGCATGAAAGCTTCTACCTTCTACATACAAGGCCTTCAAGCATTCTTCCAATCTAAGCATCAAGAAGCTAAGTTAGTCAATCAATTAATTATTCAATCAATCAATCAGTGAATCAATTAATCAGTCAACCAATTAATCAATAAATCAGTTGATCAATTTGTCATTCATTCAATTAATCAGTCGTTATGAATAGACGAATGGGTGGATGGATGGATGAACGGACGGACGGATGGATGGGTGGAGGGATGGTTAAAAAAATTAATAAATTCTCAATGATATACAATGAATAATTTGAGTGATGACGGTGACGTACTGCCTCATTTGCAAGGCGTTGTTTGAGAGAGGCCCTGAGACTGGCCAATACCGAAGACTTAAACAGATTGACTGCATGCCTATTGGTTCTTTTCGGTCACGTGCTTCTTTCAATTGGCAACAATCAGGTGTTAATTAGTGATTAACTATCTTCGCTATGATATTTATTATGATCATTATTATGATTATAAATTATTACAAAAATTATTCACGATCATATTAATTATTATTATCAGGAAGCCCTGAATATGATAAGCCCCGCCCTACAGCTAGCCAATAAAATTCCAGATTTGCAGGTCCAACTCTGGGCCACTGCCGTCCTGAAAGGTGGTATAATTAATTGTCATTAATATTATAATTATGATAATACAACAACAACAACAACACACGTTTAGACGGCATTTTCCCCGAGATCGGGGGTTGCCGTTTGGCTACCTATGATGAAACCGAAATACCCCTCGACGCCATCCACATCTGTCACTCGCCTCAGTATCACGCAGCCCCGCTTTCACCCTGTCCTTCTCCACCTGCTCTCTCCATCCCAATCGCGGACGACCCCTTCCTACCACTCCTTCAACCTCGAACTCCAACGCTCGCCTAATCCCGACCCTTTCATCCCTTCTCAACACATGTCCATACCACCGCAATCTCGATCTCCTTATCAATGTCACAATGTCCTCATTCAGTCCCATCATTGACATCAGCTCTGTACTACTCCTCCTATCCTTCACTTTAACCCCACACATCATCCTCACCATAGCTCTTTCAGCCCTCTGCAGTACACTTTCCTCCTCTCTCCTCAACACCCAAGTTTCACCACCATATACCATCGCTGTTCTCACACATGCTTTATATACCCTCCCTTTCATCTTCACTGACCATTTCTTTCCACACAATACCCCACCCAGTTCCCTAAATTTCATCCATCCCACACGAACTCTAGCCGTAACTGCGCTCAAACATCCTCCATCCGCATTCAGCTTATCCCCTAAGTAAACAAAGCTTTCCACTCTTTCAATACCACCACTCAACCCCGTCCTTGCGTCCGTCCTATTAATCACACCATGAACACATTTCTTACATTTGAACGTGCCTTCCAACTTTTTCAGTGCCCCCCTCACACCACTACATCTCTTATGCACCCATTTCTGAGATCCTATACACAATACCGAGTTAGCCTTCACTCTCCTATCACATACCCCACAGGGGTCTATTTTACTTATCACTCGCTCCCCACCTACCCCACTCACCATTACCTTCGTCTTACCAATATTAACTTTTAACCCTTTCTTTTCAATAACACTTTTCCATCTGTCAAATTTTAACTGCAATTCTTCCATACTATCAGCCATCAAGACTAAATCATCTGCATACAAAATCTCAAATAACAACCCCTCCATTATGTTTCCACACAAAACATCCATCACAATTGCAAACAGAAACGATGATAACACTGATCCTTGATGCACTCCTACCTTAACACTAAAAGCGTCCGACATCCCCCTTCCAACCCTCACCTTTGTCTTTGCCCCTTCATACAGCTGCATCACAGCTTTAACAAGTCTCTCATTCACTCCTTTCTTCCTCAACGCCCATTCAATGACCTTCCTCGGTACTCGATCAAAAGCCTTTTCTAGATCCACAAAACACATGTACAATCTTCGTTTCTTCTTTCTATAATTCTCCTGCAACATTCTCACCATGAACAACGCATCCACCGTTCCCCTACCAGGCATAAACCCACACTGCATTTCATTAACTGTCACCATACTTCTCAACCTCCTCTCAAGCACCCTCTCCACTACCTTCATTCCGTGCTCTAGTAATTTCACACCCCTGTATGACCCACAATCTCTCACATCTCCTTTGCCCTTATACAACGGCACCAACACACTGTGTCGCCAATCCTCAGGTATACCTTCATCATCAAACATACTGTTAGCAATTCTCATCATAACTTCAATTCCTATCACCCCACTCGCTTTTATATGTTCTGCCGCCACTTCCGAAACCCCTGTCGCCTTACCTAGTTTCATTTCTCTAACTGCTTTCTCTACTTCCTCCATTGTCACCTTCTCTATAGGTCCGTGTGTGACCGCGGATTCCACATCTCCATCCCACTCATTCTCTTCATTCATCAACCTTTCTATATGAGCTTTCCACACCTGAGCTTTTTCCTCCTCATCTATGCACAACTTGCCAGATCCATCCCAAACACATCCATTCCCTATAACATCTTTCCTATCCCTCATTGACTGCTTTGCTATATAATTATTTATTGTAATTGTCGCAAACAATCGAGCAAGACATGAAAGCTCTAAATTTAAATGAAATGGATACAACTGATCGTTTAATTTGGCGCAAAAAATTGATGGCAAAGAAAACAACGTCCGACCTCGAGGAACTGGGTCTCTGGACGCTAAACCTAGATTGATTGATAATAATTAAATTATTTATGAATATTATTGTTATTTTTATTATGACAGATTTATACCGCCAGCTCGGAAGTCCACAGTTAGAAGCCGATAGCTTTCGACTTCACGATTCTTACTCTCAGACGTTACTGGAGGATCATTTCCGAGCCACGCAATCAGCTGAGCACCAATTAGTCCACGTGGGTCGAGCTTATTTATGCTAATTCGTTCTAACGTTATTAATTTATTGAGGTTTTATTTTATGTTACATGCGATGCTGAATGGATCAAATATTAATTCATCATCCTTGTTAAATGATACGTAATATTAAACTGTAATAAATAGGAATTAGTTTATAATGTAGTCAATAAACAGTAGATGGTACTGTTTGTTATATCATCATCATCATCATCCTCACACCACCGTCACTATAATCATCATCATCATCACCACCATCGTCGTGACCTGAACAGTGGACAGAAGGACCTTGCCCATTTTTTGCCCCTCAGAACAGTTGAAAATAAAGAGGAGAAAGAAAAATATTTTTTAAATTATTATTATTTGTTTATTGTATTATTACAATGGTAATATTATTGTTTGCTTATTGTCGTCGCGTCGTTGTTACTACTGTAAGCGGCAGAAGTAGTAGGGGCTGCAATATTGCCATAGCGTTCTGATTTATTACTACTTACTGTTCAGTGTTTATTTCTGTCTTTCTACTGGTTCACAAAAAGTTATTATTTTTTATTACTATTGTGGCTATTTTTATTAATGTTTTCATTATTCTTGTCTATTATTATTAATTATTCTATTTAGATTTCAGAAGTATGAATGATTTTTTGTATAGAAAGTTTAGAACAAGTGTCCCTTCCTAGGTTGGTTCGATTTTAACAAGTTTTTCGTCTTAATTAGTTTCAAAAATTAAGATAAACTTAATATTTTTTCTTTTCGATGCTTCATTGCTGTATGCATGGACATGTGAGTGATAGTATAAAGATGTATTTCTGGTGGCGAAAAAATGTATTAAGCGCTAAAGCATTAATTGTGCGAAAAGTAAACTTAACAATGCCGCCTAGTTTTTGCTATTATGTAAATAAAACTGAGTTTTGGAAAAAATTCAATTAAATATTTAGCTTTGTTATTTTTTTGCATCTAAATTTGATTTTAAAACATTTTAATTCATAGATTTTAGTGTTGAAATTGACAGCTAAAAGTTTTACAAAATTTGGGTTTTTTGTTTACATTTTGTTAAAAATTTTGTAGCGCTACACAATCGCAGAATACTTTTTCTAGACATCTTCAATTTATTGTTGAATCTAGTTTTTCATCTAATAGCTTTATTTTTAAGTTATGATAACATTTGAACTAATAATAAAATTAATTAAATTATAAATTTAGTCTTTACTTCGGAGTTTCAAAATAGTTTTTGTGCATTCGATAGATGGCAGAAGAAACAAACAGATAAATGCCCATGAAATGGAAAAAAATGATCAATGATATTTGCCAAAGTTAACTCTGAACGATTTCGAAGTCCAGCCCTCCAAAGTGTTCATAACTCAATTTAAAAAGTGTCCAGTTTTTTCTATTTGAACTTCTCAAACAGGCCCTAACCTTTCCACTTTCTGTTTTTTATAAAAATTTCACGCCTTTTTTATCCTAGCGAACAACTTATTATTTCTGAGGAACGACTTATTATTTTGCATAACAAAATTTTGCCAATTTTTCGCGAAAATTTTCAAACAATAAGAATAATAATAAAATAAATGAAAAATAATAAATTTATTATTAAAAATATTTTGTGTACTTAATATATGTACGACATACATTATGTATATAATATACTATGGTATGTACTATATATCACACACATATATATGTATATACTATTTACTTAATATATGTGATATACTATGATATATACTACATATATAGGCTATATATATATATATATATATATATATATATATATAGCTACAGTATCTACTAATCACGCGTGTACTTGTATACGGTTATTTTCGATCGCTAGGCGTCCGAAACGACAAAATTGGACCCCCCAATGATAAATTTTTTTTAATCGCTATTTTAACGACTTTAAATATATTCTATTAAACAAAACACCAAAATTTAACAGATTATTTTTTTTTTAAATAAAAGCAATAAAATGTTAAATCAAAGTGGTTATTTTTGATCGCTAGGCGTCCGAAACGACGAAGTTGGACCCCCACGGGAGAATTTTTTTTAAACGCTATTTTAACGACTTTAAATATTTTCTATTAAATAAAACACCAGAATTCAACAAATTTTTTTCAAATAAAATTTTATTCAGAAAAATATTTTACGCAATAAAAGCAAGAAAAATAAAATACAAAAAAAATAAAAATACAGCAGAAAAATAATCTATTGAAATTCTACATCTTAAAAATATGCCGATTTACAAACAAAAGCAAATAATAAATTAGAAATTTCTAATTGAAAAATTCAAAGATTTCAAACTATTTCTAACTGAAACATTCAAAGAATTCAAACAATTTCTTACCGAAACAATCAAAAAATTCAAACTATTTCTAACTGGAACATTCAAAGAATTCAAACTATTTCTAACTGAAACATTCAAAGAATTCAAACTATTTATAACTGAAACATTCAAAGAATTCAAACTATTTCTAATTGAAACATTCAAAGAAATCATCACATTCACAAACAACTATTATATAAAAATCACAAATTTAAAAAAGCACCCTAAAAAGTGCAAACATTTTAACATCATCAATCACTCATCTGTATAATGTTACAAATACTAAAAGATCATAACAACTACTAATGCCTCCACAAACAGTAGCAGTAGTAACATTATTAACATTACTAATGCTTAAATCATTTGTAGTTAGGATTGTGGCCATTTAATATCACTCTTCCAACTTTCTCCCACCATACCTGTTATGAATATTTTGTTAAGTTAATATTATTATTAAATAAATATTATTAATGATTAATATTCAACTTTCAGTAATTATTATTACCATTAATATTAACCTATAAAAGGCCAATCTATGAATCTGTTGAATGTTATCTAATTAAAATATAAATAATACTGAATTATATAATACATCATACAGCATATAAACATCCATCCATTCATATTTCTCTAAACTCTCAGACATTTTCAAACAATTAAAAAGCTCATGGTAGAATTTACTAGAACAGCTAAATAAATTATGAATAACATTGAAAATGATGACAAACGACCCTAGTAACAAATGATGACGCTGAAAAATGCTGATAAATAAGCAAAAAAAACTTAACACAAAACTGATACAAGATATATTTTATTTACCCTTTTTCCATTACCATCATCATCTTTGTCATCCTTTAAAACTCTCCTGCTGTTTTCTGTTGCATCGCTGTCGATCTGCTGGTTGGTTGTGTGTGCTGCAGCAGCAAGAGGACGAGAAGGAGTTAACTTCAAATGTCCTGTCAATCACCATCCCAAACTTGGGTTTTCTGTTTGGAATAATTTAGGGTATAATTTTTTTTCTAATGACAAAAGATAATGAAAAATGTATGAAAGCGCTTTGGAATGAACATGGAAAAAAATGTGATTGAAGTTCGATCATTGAACAAAGTTTGAAATTACAGAAGCACTGATTCACCTTCCTTTTCTTCTTCATCATCATACACAATTCAAACTCTACCATCACCCCTAATGACAACAACAACAACCAAAAAACCTTGCAATTTTTCGCTTTTTGACATCTTCTAGAGCCTGCCTCTTGAATACTACTCACTGAATTGACACAGAATTCTGCACACATTGCCTTCCTGATGTCTTTGGTTACATCTTCTTTGTTTTGAAGGTTGCTTTATTCACCATGAGATCTAATTATAAATATTTATTATTGATTAGTATCAGACGATCTATAAATCAAGAAATAAAAATTATCAACTATGATAAAAACACAATCATTTTTTAACCGAATAACTAGATAAACAATAAATACATAGAGAATAGTTACAAACCAGGCAGTAAGGAGTAATTTAATTTAATTAACTTAGGAGCCTGTCCACTACATGCTTGCTTGCATACATCCACTGCACTTGCCTACATTGTAAAAACTTTCTCATTAAAATAAAAAATGCATACAGAAACTATGATTTTGATTTTATATAAAATAATTAAACAATACTAGAAATATCCATTATAATTTATTTATAATTTATATAGGTATATAACAGAAGTCTTAATTTAATGTTTAATCTCAAGCCAGTAACAACTTAACTAACGTAATGCAAAGTTCAATGCGTAGGGCTCCCATATGTCCTTTTTTTGCATTGGTGTCCTTTTTAAAATCTGTTCTTCAATTTCTTTAATTTTGTCCTTTTTTTTTAAAATGTGTCCTTTTTTTTCATTATTAAGTCTGAAAATATCAATACAACATCACATCATAAATATAAATCAATAATCATAATGCTTAAAATAATTAAAAAAAAATAAAATAATTATTTATACATCATAAATCATAATGCTGCTCTTAATAATTGTTTCCAGGTATATAATGCTTATATTCTGTCCAATCTATAGATTAAAATTCCATGGTTCGAAATAACTTCTATAACAATACTTTTTATGATTTCATGTCCATCTAACTTCACTGTGCGTGGAGCGCGTTCTCTTCTTCGCGTGACGTTTATATTATACAGCCACTTTTTTTAATCTAAATTTTTTTAATTTTATCAAATAAATTAATAAATAAAACTAATTTAAATTATAAAATTAACGATGTCAAAAAGAAAAAGCGTTTATCGTGAACAGTTTTCAACTGACTTTCCAGGGATTAAAAAAAGTAAAAAAGGTGACAATTATGCCTTTTGCGAATATTGTTCAACTGATGTTAGTATTGCGAACGCAG
>NW_008705322.1:914798-934880 GCF_000326865.2 Helobdella robusta | reverse complement strand
AAGAAGTTCACAAAAACAACGTGAAAATTAAAAAGTCTACTGTCGGAATATCAACATTTTTTCATAGTAATAATTTGCCCACATCTAGAAAAACTGCTGCATCAGAAGGAGCATTTGCATATCATGTCGCTTTTCACTCGTTATCGTTTAAAGCTGCAGATTGTACAAATCGTTTAATTTCAACTGTTTTCGCTGAATCGGAAACTGGTCGGAAATTTTCATCTGCTCAAACAAAAACGCAGGCAATCATTTCAAGAATATTGGCTCCGAAATCAATTGAGAATCTTTTGTCTGAATTGGGCAGCGAGCCGTTTTCTATTGCAACCGACTCGTCAAATTTTAAAGAAATCAAAACATTCCCTATCATTATTCGGTATTTTTCGCATGAAGGATTGAAAGTTAAATTGTTAGAGTTTTCAAATTTGCCAGGAGAAACGTCAGAATTGATTTTCAAATATGTAATGACTGTACTTGACAGATTCAAATTGAGTCCTAATAATTTGGTAGCGTTCAGTGCTGACAACAGTGGTGTAGTCGAGCCGGAACGGGCCGTAACGGCGTTCCGGTACTTTTTTTTGGAGGCGGAACGCGTTCCGGCACTTTTTTTTACAATTTCAATATAAAAAAAAGTACATTTTACAGGCGTTAAATTTAACTTTGGAAATTAATAGATAATTATAACCAATACCAATACAAACGATGAATAACTTCAATTTTTTTATTTAAACTGTTTATTATTCAACGCTATATCATTGTTGCTATGCTTACGGTTTAGTAAACATTGTTTCAAATTATATTTGCGTTTTTTGCGGAAGTTAAAAAAGTAATTTTTTTATTTTATTTATTTTACATTTACTTTAAATATTCTGCTTTTTATTACTTACTGTTTTTTTTTAATCAAATTGTTTAAATACATTTTTATATAGGAAAGTGGGGTAATAAATAAAAAAATGTTAGGCTCCATCCGTAAAATAAAATATATTATATTATAAATTATTTGTGTATACAACAATATTATCATTGTGATATTATAATTTATATTAACTTTGGGACCATCCAAATCTCAAGGTGTCAGCATTTCAAAAGAATGGAGTACCGCAACTGTAATTTATTATGGAAAAGACAAAAGTTCACAGTTGACGTCTTTGAGAAAAAAAATTCATGAACATGCTAAGAGTGCAGCAAATATCAGTGCCGAGAAAATTTTACTAGAAGCAGAAAAAAAACCCATGGAAAAAGTAATAGATCAATTAAACAACTCTGCTGTAAGTTCTACGTCTAAAATTTTTCGTACAGCGTATTACATAGCTAAACATGATCGTCCATTCTCAGATTTATATGACTTATCACAATTACAAGAATTAAATGGAACAAATATTGCTCCTGGATTGAAATCAAGATTTTCTTGTACTAATGTTATTAATCATATCGCTAAACAAATGAAATCAAAAATATGCCAAACAATTATTCAGAATAATGGTAAAATATCGATTCTTGTGGATGAATCTACTACGCTCAGTAAAAAATCAACTCTGATTATTTATTTTAAGTGTGAAATAAATAAAATGGAAGATCCGCATTATCTCTTCTTAGATTTAGTTGAATTGGAAAGCCAGACTGCCAACAACATTACAAATAGTCTTTTAAACTGTCTTGCAGGTTACGGGTTTGATGACCATTATTTGGCACACAATTTAATTTCTTTCACCAGTGACGGTGCGAGCGTCATGTTCGGGCGGAATACTGGAGTCTCCACTCAACTTACAAACAAATATCCAAACCTCATTAAATGGCACTGTGTGAATCACCGACTAGAATTATCTGTTGGCGATGCAATAAATGAAGTACATGGAATTAACCATTTTCAAATTTTTATAGATAAACTATACACTCTTTACCACCAGTCACCGAAAAATCAAAGGGAATTGGAGTCATACGCACAAAACCTAGACACAGAAATAAGAAAAATTGGCCGTGTGTTAGGTATTAGGTGGGTGGCAAGTTCATTTAGAACAGTAGCTGCGGTTTACCAAAATTTTGAAGCGTTGTGCAAACATTTCATACAAGCTAATCAAGATGTGAATCGATCCAAAACAGAACAATGCATGTATCTTGGTCTTTATAAACACATTTCATCAAAAGAATTTTTGTTAAATTTAGCGCTAATGTATGATGTCCTTTATGAATTGTCCCTGCTATCTGAGGCATTACAAAACAGAGGTACTACGATTATTTACGCAGATAAAAAAATTCGCCAAAGCATACG
This sequence comes from Helobdella robusta, assembly GCF_000326865.2. Lineage (NCBI taxonomy): Eukaryota > Metazoa > Annelida > Clitellata > Rhynchobdellida > Glossiphoniidae > Helobdella > Helobdella robusta. The sequence continues at coordinate 932,614 of NW_008705322.1, read as the reverse complement.
ATATTTAGAATTTATGAAAAATGCTGAAAAAGGGAATAAATTAATTGAAATTGCAAAAGCGATTGAAAAAATGAAATTGGGAACAGTAACTATTACAGGTAATAGCAAAGTATCTGTCATTAATAGAAATCAATTTCTGCAAAGTATTATCAACAGCATAAATCGCAGATTAATTGTAAACTCGGTATCACCTGAAACAAATATTGTAAATGAATTTCGAATTTTAGAAAAAAACGAATGGCCAAGTGACATTCCGCTTGGATATGGAGAAAAAGAAATTCATTCACTTTGCAAAAGGTTTAATTTGTCGTCTAAAAAATGTTATAGTGATTACAGAGATTATTTAGATGATGGAGGAAGAAATCCACCTGCAGACCACTTAAATCAGTTAATGTTGTATGGCAAACTAATACCTTGTAGCTCTTCTGAATGCGAAAGAGGTTTTAGTAATATGAACCTCATATTAAATGACAGGAGAAATCGCTTACTTATTGAAAATGTTTCAAATTTATTATTTATTAAAATGCACGGACCACCACTAAATATTTTTAATCCTGAAAATTACGTTTATAAAATGCCTTCGAACACACCGTTCTGCTGATGATAACCAGACAAGAAAATCTTCATCAGAAAACATTTCAATTAACTCTCTTTGGAAATTGTTGTAAAATTAAAATATATGAATTAAATAAAGATTAAAAATAGTATGTCGAAATAAAACCGTTTTTTTATCTTTCTTTACTTCTTATATTTTATTATCTTTTAGCCGTTCCAACGCCGTTCCGGTACTTTCTTTTTTAGGACTACACCACTGGCTGACAACGCTAATGTAAACTTTGGTGGAGCAAAACAGAATGGTTAAAATAACGTTTTTGCCAAATTGAAAAACATTCAATCAAAACTGATTGCTGTAGCCTGTCCAGCTCACATTCTCCATAATGCAGCTAAAAAATCCTGTGAAAGGTTTTCACTTGACATTGAATCGTTGCTGTTCAAAATCTTAAGCTATTTCAATGGATCCACGCTGCAACATGAAAAATTTAAAGAATTTTGTGAATTTATGGAAACTCAATATGCTAAATTTCCAACTCATACTCGCACACGATGGTTAAGCCTTCTTCCATTGATTGAACGAATTTTACAGTTATGGAGTGGCTTAAAATCACTAGTTCTATCAACAGATGACATTCCAAAGGTTCTGGAAAATTTATTCTCTGATGATTCAAATGAATAAAATAAATAAAAGTTTCCATTGTTATTAGTATTTACTGAATTTAGATTTTTTGTAAAAATTGTCCTTTTTTTTGCGAAAAGTAAATGGAAGCCCTATCAATGCGAGATGAAAAATTACGAAATTAATGAAGTAAAAACAAAAAAAACTGACTTTGGCGCCGCCGTCCAACATTTCAGACAAATTAGAAGCTCTCGAAAAATTCGTTTGCCGACATTTCTTAGCAAATTCAAACTAAACGACAATCTAAACAAAATTTTCCGGCATTTCAGCACAAATTGGCTATCTTCACGCCCACTTCTTTCAATTTTATTTAGTTAGTAAGAACGTTCTTCTTAAATTTTATGAATTAAATCAATCTCAATCAGAAATTTTTTTAAATTCTGTATGTTCATTTGGTTAAGAACTACTTCTTGCATATTTGTTGGAATGTTATGTCGTTTTCTTTGGTCACTATATTTGATACACTCAAGGATGATGTGATGAACTGTCAGTTTTGTTCTGCATGTCTCAGTTTTTTTGCATCATTTTTTCTAATATCCATGAGTGAGTTATTTTTGTGTGACCAATCTTTATTTTATTTACAACTGTTTGATGTAGTCTCGGCATATTTATAGTTTTTAATTCTTTCATCGGGATTTTCGGAGTTGATATTTTGAGAAACTTTTTCGTTTCATTCCATCCTTGTTGCCATAGAGAGTTGGTGTACCCTTTTATTATTTTTTCGATGTCAGTAAATGGTATTGGTATATTAGATATTGGAAAACCATGAGCTAAATTCGCTGCTGTATCTGCTTTTTCATTTTCTTTTATTCCAATATGACTTGGTACCCACACCATCTTGATATTATTGTTATTTGTTATTATGTTTTGATGTATTAAATTTTGAATCACTATTATTAATGGGTTATTGGGTCTATTATGTTTTATTGCTATTAGGCTAGATAAGGAGTCTCTTATAATATAGTTAAGTGCCATTTCTATTGCTGTGAGTTCCGCTGTGTATATTGATGCATATTGGGGTAAATGTTGTAGTATTGTATGCTTTTTGCTGGGAATCACAACTGCTGATGATGTTGAATTTGCCTTTTTGGAACCATCAGTGTATATTGCTATACAATTTTGATTTGTTTCTATAATTTCATGATATTTTATTTTGCATTCTTCTGTGTTTTTTTCATTTTTGGTGATTGATAGGTCTATTTCTGGTATCTTCATTGTCCATGGAGCCACTTCTGATATTATTTCTTGTTTTATCTTTATCTCTTTCAACATTTTAAGATACTTTTTCAGCCTTTCATCTATTGTTGGTATTGCCTTTAACTCTTTGATGTTGACCATGTTTTTTGTTGGAATCATGTATTTATATGCTGGGTTGTTTACTTGGGATTTGATCTTGATAAAATAATTTAAAGATAATTTTAGCTGTCTTAAATATCTTGGTAGTTCTGCTGCCAAGACATGCATACTCTCTGCAGGTGATGTGCCATAGGCTCCAAGGCATCGTCTTAATGCTTCATTAATTATTGGATCAATTGTTTTGATGTAAGAGTTTCTGGCCGCACCATACACATGACAGCCATAATCAATGATGGATCTTACTGTGTTTCTATAAATTATTAAAAGATTTTTTTGATCCGCCCCCCAATTAGAATGTGATATTGTTTTAATTAGGTTTAGAGCTTTTTGGTATTTGATTTTCGTTTTTGTTATGTAGGGGATGAAGTTTAATTTATTGTCAAATATTACTCCCAAAAATTTATATTCATCTGCATATTTTAGTTCTTTATTTTGAAATGATATTTTGTTAGCAGATTTATTTCTGAAAACGGCAATTTTTAAAACTATTCTTTCTACCGTAAAATGCATTGAAATTTTTTTTTCAAAAAAATGTTGTTCAAAATTATAAAAACCTGAGTTTTTGAAATACAAAATTTTTTTTGAATTGATAAATGTTTAGTTGTTATATTTTTTTTATAGATTTTGGTTTTATTCAAGTAAAATTTATAAAGTTTAATTTATTTTTTTCATGAACTTGAACTCAATGGTACATTTATTATTTTAATTTACTTTTACACAAAAAACAGAAATTTCTATGACAACGCAAGTGCTCCAGACCTCCGGACTTCAAAAATTGTTTTCCACTTAATTTTGTTTTTTTTACAAATTTCAACTTTAAATGTTCAAAATATAATAATTTGTATTATAAATTTGATAAAAATTATGTCTTAATAATGGTCAAAAAATGTATTGAACGGCATGCGTGCCTGAACCAAAACCACTAGCTCAAAAAATTTCAGTTCATCATGCATCACAGTTTAGTTTGTAGTTTTAATTTTAAGTTAAAATTTTTAACAGTTGAGTTAGGGACATAAACTAGAATACAGAAAAATAAGGAACTATTGATGTGATGTGACTGGAAAAACGAAAGATAATATTAATCAATTTAAATTTCAATTATATGTGGATGATGACAAAAAGAACAAAATTTTTGATTTTGGGACAATCGAACGACTGATAGTGTTTTTTCTCAAAATTAGTGCAAAGAATCATAAAGATAAAAGTTAATTTAAGTATTATTGATTTTAATAAAATCATGAGATGCTTAATTATTCAAGTTAAGCAGGCTTAATTGTGACTGGGACTTGGATGGGTGATAGAAAATGATATTTGTTATTTCCATTATTATAAATAGCATCCATATTATCATATTATATTGATTAATACTATTGACATTACTTTATTGATATTACTAAGGCTGTTAATAATATCTATATTATAAATATTATATATAATATATATTATAAATTATATATATATATTATATATAGTATAATATATAAAAGTAGAAACAATATGTTGATGATAATGACAAAGATTTATATGAAATGTATAAATATATAAATGAAGAAATCATAATTAGCTAACTAATTATCCAAATAATTAATTAATTAATTAAATAAATAATTAATTAATAACAATGAACAGTTGACTAGAGAAGAGAGCTAGCTATTTATAGAATAGAAAATAGTGCATGTATGTCTGTATGTATGTGTTTGTTTGTATGTGTATGTATGATTCTACCTGTGTGGGTGTGGATTCCATGATATTTAATGAATACAAACGAATAATACGCATATAATGTTATCAGTAACATTCGTAATGACATTGATCCATATCAATACAAAATATGACAACGATTATAAATAATGAAAATAATATCAGTGGGTAATATTACTCTTAAATATAATAATAAATTATATTTATAATGGTAATAATATTATTTAATTATGACAAATAGAATAGTATTTTATTACCACCCATTATTACTTCATTTGGGAGAGGGAAAATTGAGTTTGTGACGGAACTAAACATGTATTATATATACAGTACGTACATGCACATACAAACAGACATACAAACCTACATACATACAAACATGCATACAAACAGACATACAAACCTACATACATACAAACATGCATACAAACCTACATACATACAAACAGACATACATACAAACATGCATACAAACAGACATACAAACCTACAGACATACAAACCTACAGACATACAAACAGACATACAAACACAAACTCGCACAAACTACTACGTACAAAGTAACATAGATAGAAGTGTATGTATAGAATGTATTAATAAATCAATTTTTTGACTGATGGCGTTAGTTAATAGTTATTAAATTGTTCATTCGTTCGTTCGTTCGTTCGTTCATTTTTTCTGCTACAACAATGAATAAAACTTTCCCATTCAATTATTCAAAAATGAATACAATCCATACAAAAATGAAATAATTTGTTTTAAAATGAATACGATTTACACATTCATTCATTCATTCATTCATTCATACAAAAAAGAAAACAATCTATTCACTCACTCGTTTCTCATCAGCCACAATTTCTTCTCATTTGAAAGTATTTAAAAAAACATGTTACAATTTACTACCAATGCTAGTACTAATAAGATAGCTACCACAAATATCATATCAATGATTATAGTTAATAATTTTGGTGAAATTTTATTACGATTTTCAACTGACAAATAATCATTGAAATATTTCAACATATTAATATTTTATTATAACATACAAAAATAGTCTACACACACATTCACACACTAACACACACATCACGTGTGTATATATATATATATATATATATATTTCTGGAATTCGACTAAAGTTATCAGATCTTCCCTTCCCATCAATCTTACCAAACTTGGAAAGCTTGAAAAAGAAAAGCAACAGCCTAATCAAATTCAACAAAATACGTATACTTATATATGTATTTTGTTATATATATATACTATATTTGGTTATATATATATATACATATAATAAAACATACTGTCAATTATATACACATATATAATGTATCTACATAATAAAATTATAATAGAAGACTGTCAAAATTGTACATAGTAAATCTTTTTCTCTCACTCTTTCTCTTTCTCTCTCTCTCTCTCTCTATATATATATATATATTTACGGACTAGGAACATTACAGATGACTGTGATGCATTGTATAGAGAATTAGAAGACAAAAAAAAAATTTACCATAAAATGATTGTTCGAAAAATTGAAAAACTTAGTTACAAACTCAACAATTCGGAAAATGCGGTGACATTTCTGAATAACTAAATATATGACGGTCTGAACCATATATATATATAGACATGCGCATATATACATATAATATATTATACAACACTATATATGTACACACATACATACATCTATATATAAATAATGCATACACATGTATATATATACATATATTATATATATATATATATGTCAGACAATAATGAAAAAAAATTAATTACATATTCACCGTTAGCATTAGAAGCCAGGACATCATCATCATCTTCACCACTACTTTTTTTCATCATCACCATTACTTTTTTTCATCATCATCAAGACATATTTATCGTCAATAAGATCAACAACATTCATTGATGTTGTTGTTGTTGTGGAAATAGTCAAATCAATAAGCATAAACAACCAACAGTAACAACAACTCCATCGTACAGGCAGCATGGATCAACATCATCACCATGAATATATATATATATATCATATATATACATCACCATCAAACCGAATCATCGTACTCTGTGAACGCAATCTCCAACATCACCACCTTTTTCTGCGTTGTCTTTATCATCAGCATCATCATCTTCTTTCTCATCATCATCATCATCCCAATCATCTTCCTCATCATCATCATCATCCTCATTAGTAGAAGCAGTCAGTAGATGACTTCATACACTGTGGCTTTCTTATCCCCAGAGCCAGTTACGATGTACTTGTTGTCGTTTGATATGTCGCAGCAGAGTATTGAAGTTTGCTCTTTATTCTGTGGTCAATCGGAGTTTATGTTTCGTCGTTGTTGGGTTTTATTAAATGTTTAGAGGATATTAATTTGTAGTGTTGATGTCGTAATTTTAATTAATGTTATTAATCATTAACAGTAGTAGTTAGCTACAAAACATCATCAAACGTCACGAGCAAACAACCAAACAACAGACGCACACCACCACCAACAACAACAACACCACCAACAACAACAACACCACCAACAACAACAACAACCACAACAACAACCACAACAACAACCACAACAACAACAAAAACACCAACAAAGAAACACAAACCTGGAAGAGGTTAATGCCGTAGGGAGCCTTCCAGCCAAACAGACCATTATCTTTGCCGGCCGATATAAACCACAGCCCATCTGGCGAGTACTTGAGAGTGAGAATGCAACTGGTGTGCAGGATGACCTGGTAGGAGTCCTGGGTTATTGTGTTCGTCAGACGAATTTCAGCCGATTCCAATCCTATCGCTATCCATTCACCGAGTGGAGAAACACCGAGGGAGAACACCTGAGACATGTACTCGTATTTCTGTAGGGGGTTGTCGCCCGAGCCAGCCCTCTCTTCCCCTCCTCCCACTCCTCTTATGTCCCACTGTTTAACCGTGTTGTCTAGGCCGCCGGTCCAAATGTTGGTGCCGTCTGGGGAGATGTCTATGCAGCTGGCTCCATCGCTGTGCCCTTGGAATTGTCTGTTTTTTGGTTGTTCATAGTTAGTGATTAGTGGATAGGTTGATGGAAAGATGAATGATTTGATGGAAGATTCGTTCTTTTGAAGTTAAGAATTAGTGGATGGGTGGATGAAAGGATAAATGATTGATAAAGGAAATGAATGCTTGAGTGAATGAAAAAAATGAATAAAAGATTATAAATATCGTTTGAAGTAAGAAAGCAGTAAAAAAGTAGATCGAAGAGAAGATCAATGACTATATTGTATATTGATTGATAGTAAAAGGGGGTGAGGGAATATATGAATGAAACAAAGGAAACTGAAACATCACAAACTTGACAATTTCATTATTATGTACATCCCAGATGGCCACGTTGCCGTCACTGTAGCAGCTGTAGCAGAGTCTCGAGTCGTGAGAAACAGCCATTGCGTAACATGCCTGAGCTCCGGATGTCAGCTCTCCTTTTATAACAGGGGTTGGCTGCATTGAAGATAGAAGATTATTATTTAAGTTTTCATCAGTGGAATAGTGTTATTAAATTGAATATTATCTATTTTCATGATTTATTTTTTTAGTAAAGCAAAAATAGCATGGAAAAATGAAAATTAGGTAAAGTTTACTAACAGCAGCCAGATCCCAGACAGTTAGTGTATTGGCCTCCCCACCTACGATTAGTGTAACGCCGTCGTTCAGTAACTTCACTGATCTTATGTAGCTATCAGAAGACTGTGAGTAAAAGTGAAATTAAAGTTAATTGAAGAATTTTATGACTGATTAAATGAATAATAATAAGAGGTGAGAGAGAGGAAAACATACCAGACAGTTGAGTTGGTGGATGTGAGATGACTTGCCGACGGAATTTATGTCCCAAACTTTGACACAACCCTGTAAAAATTTATTTATCAGAGTTCTTGTCACTACCGTTTTGAAACGAATTTACTCATGTTTCAATCAATTCATTCATTCATTCATTCATTCATTCTTTCATTCATTCATTCATTCATTCATTCATTCATTCATTCATAAGAAAATTATCCTTAAATTCATTCATCCGTTCAATCTTCCAAACAACTGACACAGCCAACGAACCACTATGAAACAAACAAACAAACAAATTCTCACCTTGCCACCAGTGAAAACATTTTGAACCGGGTTACTTAGTGCAATGGCGCAGACCACCTCACCCTGTGGCAAAATACCGAGGGGTTTTATCTCTTGGGGAATACCCGGACCCCCTAACATGTCCGGGTGGAACCAAATCGGTTGTAAAGTTTTGGGCCCAACGACTTGAAACGCGTATGGCTTTACTTTAATGTACTTTGATGTCGGCCCGCGATCGTTTTTCGGTGAAGTTGAGTCCCTACCGCCATTTTCATTGCTGGTTGCATTGCTTGGGTCCGAAATTCGCGGCAGGGATGATGTGCTGATGAATGGCGATCTGCTGCTCTCCGATGTCTGTTGGTGTTGCTGGGATTGATGCTTGGAATTTAGAAGGGGCTTGAGAGGTTTTGGCGAACTGGAGGTCGAGGAATTTGTAGAATGGCGGCCGTTTCCGGTTCCTGGTCGATCCTGAAGTAATGTAATGTAGGGTCAGGATTAGGATTAAAAAGATGATGTGAAGAAATATTGAAGTAATTTTATAAAAAAAATAAAATCTAAATGCTTTAACTAGATAGTGATATCCATGATGAAAAGATGACAAGAAAGTGGATGATGATAAAATTGATGTTGATGATGATGGCCACCAACTAAAAACCAACTCTGGCTGGAGAGCTAGGTTTCTTTATGTTAGGGTTGGTTGATCTTTTTGGCGACCTTCTCCCATTGGCAATCGCCATTGGAGGTAACTACAAAGTTGTTGATGATGATGGTGACCATGGTAATAGTGATGATAATAACAATGGTAATCTTCACACCAATCAAAATCAAGATGATGATGAGGACGACCATGATGATGACGACGACGGGTGATGAATGATAATAAACTTGATGATGGTGATGATGATGATGATGATGGTAGAAACATCACTTACGTTATCATCGACTACGAGGTCTTGATCGCTTCTCTCTCCGTCACTTTCCTGGAAATGATCAAAGTTAGTATTGTAATCACTCTAATGTCAATCAGAAAAAAAAACCAAAAACCCTGATTAATAACACAAACATTTACAACAGCATCATTTAGAACAGCACCATTTACAACAACATTATTTACAACACCGTCATTCACATTCCTCTTACCTTTTCATCCTTCTTCCTCTTTTTAACATCTTTCTTTATTTCAGGGGACCACGAATTAGCAGGTCCACCGCCGCCACTACTACTACTACCGATGGCAGCTGACGACGATGACGATGTTGCAGCTGGGTGGTTGCTGCTGCTGTTTGACTTCATGTTATTGCTGCTGCTGCTGCTGTTGCTGCCTTTTGTTCTTTCCTGGCAGTGGTGGTGAAGATACGAAGATGATAAGCTAATGAGTAGATGAACAAAATGGTGATGTGTATAAAATCACAACCACATACAAAATATCATGATACAAAATACAAACTAACAAAAACAAATTAGTAACAAAGATACCAATCCATACAAAGATACCAACATTTCTTTCTACACCATTTCTCTCCTCCTTTATCATGCCACCTGCAACTACTGATCCGCCTAATCCGGCTAGCCCCATTAGAGATGAAGATGAGGAAGAAGAGGAAGTCAGTCTCCCCAACAAAGATCCCATATCCACACCCGGATGTGGACCCCCCGCGAGATGTGGAGGAAGAGCATGTGGATTCATCTATGATCAGGAAAAATTAGTGAAAATTTAAAAAAAGTGGTATTTTAAGAAATAGAAAAAAATTTAGTTTACAAAAAACTTATAAATTAGGAGAATAGAAATGTGACAATTTTGTGACAAAATAACAAAACTGCAAAATAATAAATAAAAAAAAATTATACAAACCCCGACTTGGCTCATCCACTCATTCTGAGCGTTCATGTACATCTGCCTGAGGTCTGCATTCTTGAACTGACTCATCCAATCTTGCTGCTGCCCATACATCTGCTTCACATCCAGGCCCTTTAATCATGAATAAATTGATATTAAACTAGCTAATTAATAATCATAAGGTGAAAAACTCGTCAATTAATATTCCTGAGGTAAAAACTAGCTAATTAATGATCATGAAGCGTGAAACTGGTAAATAGTAGTAAAGATTAAGAAATAATGAATGAAGTAAATAACTGCAGCATTAATTGAAGTTAGTTAATTCATGATGAACTCCCAATAAATTAATAATAACCCCCATTATGTTGAGATCCTGTATGGAGATCTGACTTGCTCTTTTTATGGCTGTTAAAACTTGTTGTTGATGCTATAAAAAGAAAAAATTGAATAAAATTAACACCATTTGCATAATTAATAATTGTGTGGCATCCCCATTTGCATAATCAATAATGAGCAACATCATTCCCATCAGCAAAATTATTATTAAGACACCATTCCTCATTAGCATAATTTATAATGTGACATCACTCATCATTAGCATATTATTAACCAACCTCTTGAGACAAATATGGTACGATCTGCATGCATATGGCGTTCAATCGTTTTACTATTTCTGCCTACAAAAATACATGAAAATTATTATTACAATAAATATTATCATGATTAATATTACTTAATATTATAAATGCTAAAATCATAATCATTAATTAATCCTAATTACTATAATCATATTATAATGAGATAATTTACTCTACCTGCTTGTGTATCTCAGTGTTGAGGCCGTACGACATCTCGTAGTACTGCTTATTGGTGGGAATTTATTTAGCATTTAAAATAAAGCCATTATTAAAAATAATGACTAACAGAAATGTGATGATAATATCAGGATAATAATTGTGAAATTTTATAATAAAAATTATATTTCATAATAAAAATAATTATAAACAAACCATGACATAATGCCGTTGCATCTCGGCTTTCTCTGCGGTCAGCTTGTCATATTCCAGCTTCAAACTGGCAAAAATTAAAATTATTTTTAAGTAAATAACTCATTAATTATATTATTATAATATATAAATAAAAATTTATTTATAAATTAAAAAATGACCCCAGTCCTAAACTAAAAAAAAATCCTAAATACTTGTGATACTGTGATTGCAAGAACGTAAACTCCTCTTTGATGCTGTCTAAGGTTTCTAAAACGGTGAACTTGAATCTATCTGCCCCATTCTGATTAGTACTGGTTAGTGAATTCTGGGGAGGATTCTGTATAAAGTAGAGAAGATCAAAAGTGAAATGTTTAATTTATTTTTAGTATGTGATTGACGTTAAGATTAAAGATCAAGAAGTTTTTGATAGAATTGAATAAAAATGAAACAAAATTAATAAAAGAATAGAGTATGAGGGTAAATTTGACGGAAGGTATTTAGATAGAACATTTAGATAGAACAGTTAGATAGAACTTTTAAATAAACTTTTAAATTAAATAAATATTATAAATTAAAATTATGTTTTAATTTAACAATTTAACTGGAGAATCAAGCAAGATTTCCTTATGTAACAAATCTATCCATTTTAATATATAAGAACAATGATTGCAAACCTGCATCCGATTCCCCGGAAACATTTTTCCTAATTAGTGAAGAACTATGTAGAGTCGATCGACCCCCACACTACTAACACAGCTGAGCAAATTTGAAAAGACAGAAAATGCTTAATTTTAATTAGGACAGAAATTTAAAAATCTCGACTCCTAATAAAAAATTAAATAATAATATAGTTGACGTAAAATATGTAGCAAACGTTCAATCGCCTCAGTCCCCACGATCCACTAATCACAAATCGTGCAAAAATGGAACTTTGCGTTAGTTTGTATACCGCCGATATTATATATAATTAGTAAACAAAGAAATCTTGTAATATTATTATTACAGACTATGGAACGCCTGTCAGATTTTTGAAAACAAAGACACAAAAAATAATAAACTGCAGATCTATTGCACACGTTTTAATGAACGTACAAACGTATATATACTATATATGTAACATTTACAACATGCGTTATACAATTGTAATACAAATATATATACCCACATACAAATACTCTAACTTTACAAGCACTTTTTACAACCACATATCTTTACACTTTACAACATAACAAATCGTAAAACTCCTCATAAAATTATTGCAAATAAACAATATAACAAACGAAAACCGTTTGCAGCAATGCTAAGAGGTTTATTGGACAGAAAAAAAAATTAAAATTGTTTCAAGTTTATTTCCTAATCGGCGGACGGTATTTCTTTTTGATGCAATTTTTATCGTTATTATTATTACTGTTATTTTTATTATTAATCTTCTTATTATTACTGCTGTTAGATTCTTTCCAGCGCTTGTGAAAGTGATTGACACATTCGACGTGAAGTCCTTCGAAGTGATAAAATTTTAAGAACCAAAATAAGATAATTCTCATATTTTTAATGATTATAATAATAACAATAACAACAACAACAATAATAATAATAATAACAATACCAGTTATAAAAATAAAATAGTTATAAAAATAACAATAATTATGAACATGTAGTAATGAATTTACCGTTGTTGATAGCCCTAGTCAAGGCGTCCTTAAGACTATAGTTCAACTCCTTACTATGCACAGAAAAAGAGCTGCTAAGTAGGCAAACTATTGGTGATGATGATGACGTCGCTTGTGATGATGATGATGGAGCGACTAATTTAACTTTCAAATCTTCGATGTTGTCATCATCATCATCCTCCTGTCCAATCTTGTTGTTGTCATTACCATTATTATTACTATTATTATTACTTTTATTAGCTTCGCCATTGTCATCATCTTTGCCTATTGATTTGGCATTGTTCTTTAAAATGAATTCACAGCAGTCTATAACTTTTATGTGTCTCCTGAAATGTTTAGTAGTTAAATAACATACTAATTAGTAAGCAAACTATGTTAATGATTCGCTAATTATTAAACTAACAATATGCAAATTATTATGGCGAAAAGCAAATTACGTTAGTAACAACTTAACGAAAATTTAGTGCAAAACGGTGTGCAAAACTATTTAGCTAATGATATGCAAAATAGGCGAATGATATGCAACAAATTATGCTAATGATATGCAAATTATGTTGAAGACGAGCAGACCATGTGACTTTATCATCTTTACCCCTTCGGGGCGTGCTGGTTGATTGAAGTAAAGTTTCATGCTGTTTCTGGACTCTCAAGTACCTGTGTTTATTATTATATTATTATTACTAAAATTATTATTATTATTTTTATTGTTATTATTATACATGTAATATTATAACAGAAATAATAAAAATAAATAATAATAATCTGCATCTGATCGCGTTCTGACCCCGAAACGTAATTCATTAGTTTTTGGCTTATTTCAATCAATCAATCAATGAATGCTATATATGTTGTATATATACACTATAAAAAAAAAGCAATACCTTCCACCCTTCTTCAACTCAAATTCCATCCACCTTATTGCATTTCTGGCTTTCACAGAATCTTTCTTCATAACATCCAATTGGTCGATAACTGATTGGTTGGTTGATTGATTTAACAGTTGATTGAATGGATGACTGATTGGTTGGTAAATTAAAAAAGAAAATACATCTCCCGCTTCAATCAACAACCTTTCCGTCAATGAGCAAATTTTTTGATCAAAATTGTTTTTCAAATCAGCCAAACAATCGCATTCGTCCGTCTTAAACTAACCAGCCAATGGTATGATGACGATGAATCTGCCGGAAAGTGACATCTGCTTGATCAGGTGCCATCCGTCGCACAGTGACGTTACGTCGGCCACTAAATACGGTGGATATGATTGGACGAGAGATCCTGAGCGGTAAGTAAGTAGGAGGAGTTAAATCAAAACAAACATTTTTATTCACGGAAAAATGAAAGCAGGAAAGAATGAAGGAAAGAATAACCCTAACCCTGCAACTTATCAACTTCAGACTGGAGTCGCAATTGAGCCATGTCCCTCATTAACTGGTTTCTCTTCGCTTCCATGTCCAGCTAACAACAACAACAATAATAATAATAATAATTATAATAATAATAATGACAATCATCATCATTATCACCATCTTCATCATCATCATCACGAACCATTTTCTTCTCAATGAGGTTAGGATCATTCTGGCTGCTGTTGATATTCATGTTGAAAACTTTCTTCACATCATCATCATCATCATTATCATCATCATTAGCGGTGACCCTGATACTACTATCATCATCATTATCACCAACTTCATCCTCATCATCATCTCCGTCCTGAAAATTGCGACTATGGTACATCCCTGTTTCCGAATTGAATGTAAATTTCAATTCTTTCAAGGTCGACATCTGCCTACCGAAGTGGCGCATCCTGCAAATCCTCAGCACGACCTATTTTTAGAAAGAAAAAACAATTGTTTAAAAGTGAACTTATGATCAATAATATCCAATGATACTAATAAAAGGACTCTAAAACCATATCACAACGCAAGATTTTATTAATTTTTATAGCGGTTTATCTGAATAAAAAATTAATCCATATGACAAAACCTGTTGAATGGAGTTCAGAAAGATAGTAGATTTCATGTCGATAAAACTGTAAGCTTTTTTTAGAGGTGGAAATTCCCGTAAGTGTTTATTTTCGATTAGAGGTAGATATAAATAGCTTGTGGGTTTTTCCGAGATTTCTTGATGAGTCTTCGCCAGTTGGGAGAGCTCCGTGTCAACAATTCTTTTGAAAAATGCATTAGACGAGACGTACGTTGCGCTACTGGTTATGTCGGTCTCAGATGGAAGAAGGTTTAATAAGGTGGCCAGACGGAACCATATTGAAGAGGATATCTATTTAATTTCAAAAGCATTTAGTTTCAATTATGAATTATTACGCATGCGTTTAATTTCAAAGGGTTCAGTTTCAAGAACATCTATTTAATTTTAAAGTATCTACTTCCAAAAAAATCTATCGAATTTGAAATTCTTATATTTATGATGATTATTAATGAAATTATCTTTTACCACTAGTTAAAATACTAATGGCTAGAGTTAATAACGAATGAGATACTATAAATAGCTGCCAACGATATATTAACCTTGGCGCATGTAGCCACAATAACAGGATTGACAGCCAACCAATCACAGAGCACCTTGACAGACAGCAACAATCCATTTCTTGAAAGGCTTGCCAGTAGAAATTCGTTTCGATTTTTCTTCAATTTTGATTGACTGGAGATGATATAAAAGATTTTAAAAAAAATGACAACCAATCATAAAGCAACACCCAACCAAATGCTAAAAGAACCGACCTATCATCTTCTTTTATCTTTTCTTCATCCGATTCAGCTGTTGAACCAAACAAATTAACAAATGATTTAAACTTGATAACAACAACAACAATAATAATAATAATAACAAATAGTAATAATAAGAAAAATTGAAAACAGTTGCCAGCCTATATCAGTTTGATTGACATCCGTGTCCGTATCAATATCGAATGTGGCAAGCTTCTGACTGATTTCTTGAATGTGCCTCAGCTCCAAAGACTCTTCGAAACCTGTCATCGTCATTATCATCGTCATCAGCACTCTAGCACCATCATCACCATCCCATCACCACCAACATCATCATCACAAACCTGGAGGTATAGGCACATGTTTTGATAACAAGACATCATCATCATCACCACCACCACCTGCACCATTCTTATTGTTGCTGTAGACATCATCATCATCATCATTATCATTATCGCACTTCGTCGTCGTCATCATCATTTTTCTACCAAGCAGTATTGTGATATCCTCCAGCCATGAATTGGATATATCATTGATGCCCGTAGCTGCTGTGTTGTAACTGTTGACGAGAAACGGGTAATTAAGTTGTTGCTGCTGTTGTTGTAGTTGCTGCTGATGTTGTTGTTGTTGTTGACGATAATCATAGTAGCTTTGCTGATGTTGTTGTTGTTGCTGTAGTTGAAAAAGTTGAGATCGAGAAGGATGTTGAAATAGTTGCTGTGATGTTTGTTGATAAAACTGTTGTTGTTGTTGTTGCAGCTGCTGATGAAAATACTGAGGTTGTTGGTGCTGTTGTTGATGTAGCAGGTAGGATGACAGAGGCAATGGTAAAGACGTCGTAAGTGCAGTATCGACGTTTGGTGTATATACGGACTGGATACTGTTAAACACTGGAGCGTTTACGTTGTAAAACCCGGCTGACGCTGTTGTTGTTTTGGAAATTGTTGTTGTTGTTGTTGTAGAGGTTGATGATGACGTCATAGTTGTTGCTGATGTTGTTGTTGTAGTCGATAGAGTTGGTGTTGTCGTCGTTGTTGTTGCGTAATTACTACTAATATTGTCGTCATTCTCAACGTCATCATAGAAACTATTATCAATACTACTACTGCTACTACTACTACTACTACCACCACCACTACTTTTATCATTACCATTACCGCTACTATTCTTGCGAACGTTTGGCTTCTTGCAATAAGCAGGCGATCTCATGTGTAAAGTAGATACTCTATTATCATTATCATCATCATCATCATCTTCTTCTTCCCCGTCATCATCATCCTCTCCTCCATCATCATCATCATCATCATTGGTTCTAAAGGTGCAATCATCATTATCATCGTCGTCGTCGTTGTATTCATCATCATCATCATCATCATCATCATCATCGATGCTTAGTTCGGATTCTGATTCAACTGGGGAGAAAAATTAGTTATGGTCATCATTATGATTATAGTAGTAGTAGTAGTAGTAGTAGTAGTAGTAGTAGTAGTAGTAGAAGTAGTAGTAGTAGTAGTACAACTAAACAGGACTTCTTAAACAGGGCCGTAAATATAGCGCTATTAATTAATTATAATTAAATTACGACATAATATCATCATCATCATCATTACCTACCTAAACTTCTGTCATTATCATCACCGTCGTCGTCATCATCATCATCATCACCATCTGACGATGATGATGACGATGATGAGTGCCTGCCCTTCTTCCTTTTTCTAACCGATGTATACTTATTTCTACACATTTTGCTCGCCTTCTTTTTCTGTCAAAAAAAGTTTTTTTCACAATTTCAAATTAAAAATATAAATATTTAAACAAATAAGAAATGAATAAATAATTATTTAAAATAAATAATTAATTATTTAAAATTTAAATGAGAACTGGACGAAAAATAAAATGTCAAAAAGTACCCTTCCATAATCTTTAACAGATTTATAATCTTTTACCAGCGGTCTATTTTTATCACCGGGAATTTCACGATCTTCTTTCGGTTTCACTTCCTCCAAAATACCACCACCACCATCATCATCATTCTTAGTGTTGCAGCCGTTGTTATCATCATCATCGCTCTTCCAAGGTACTGCAAATTTAAAAACGAAAGAAACTTTTCAACAATTGTTAGCATACAAACTACCCGTTGATATTATTATTATTTTAATTATTATAATAATTATTATTTATATTAATATTATTATTATTATATT
>NW_008705322.1:909798-912298 GCF_000326865.2 Helobdella robusta | reverse complement strand
TGTTTGGCAAATTTTAAGCAAAAGGTGATTGTAGTATCCAATAGCTGAAAGAAGGTGACTATGGAAAGCCTTCTCGATATTCACATCTGTGGAAAGTTCCTAGAAGTAATGTTATTATTCAAAAATTAATTTAAAAATTGCTCTCAAAATTAATGAAGAACCTTTTCTTTGAATAAGCAATATCAAACTGAAATAAATAATGAAATGAATCACATTTGAAATATACTTATAAACAAGCATACATATTACATAGTAGCCCACATATATATATGTACGTACATAATACACACACACCCATACATACATACATGCAGACGTACATACACACATACACACCTTGACATTGGCTCTAACAAGTTGTATGACTTCATAGAATCCTTTTCTCCAGAGGACCTCTTCCACTTTTTTACCATACTCTATTGGCCATGTGAACATTAATTTTTCACAATATTCTTGGAGTCTGATTAGTTGGTTTGGATAGGCCGATTATTATTATCATTTAATTTATTTTTATTTTACCTTTTTAATTTACTGATCATGCGCATTGCATGCGACAGAATGAACAATAAATCAATCTGCATTCAAACCTAGTCACACATTTACAGCAGGGCGGGGTCAGGCCCATTCACTAATACACCATTTCATACTTTATTATAGCATTATTCAATTTGAAAAGTTAATATTTAGAATTATAAAATAATGAAATTTTAGTTAACTTATTTATTTTAAATAAAATTTATATAAAAAAATTTGTTTATTAAATAAATAAGCAACCTGTCTCTTAAAAAAATATTTTCAGACGAAAATATATCCTTGAATGCATTTCTACGCTTGGAGGCATCATCCAACCGTTTGATTATTTCGCCAACCAATCTTTTAATTTAATTTAAAAAATTATAAATGAAATGTTAAAAGTAAAAATTTAGTTACCAAGTGTCTTAGAACATAATAAGACTTATGCCATAACATAAGTAAGTCTTATACTAAGAGGTAAATCAATCAATCAATCAATCAATCAATTAGCTTATAAAGCGCTATTTCCGCGATGTTCAACAGCGCTCCTCAATGAATTTTGAAAACAGATGGGTCTTGAGATCCGCTCTGAACTTCGCAAGTGATGGAGAAATAGTTAGAGAAGTAGGTAGAGAGTTCCAGAGAAAAGGACCAGAAAAAGCAAAAGCAGATTTGGCAAAAGAGTGTTTAACACGAGTTAAGAAAAAGCGAGAAGAAGAAGACGATCGTAAACCGGAGCGTTTAGGTTCAATTAATATATCTGATAAGTACTTAGGAAATAATTTAGATTGAGACTTATACATGAACGTGCAAATTTTAAAAATTATTCTATATTTTATAGGTAGCCAGTGCAAGAGAACAAGATATGGAGATATATGAGAAAAGAAAGGGGCACGAGCAACTAGACGAGCAGCAGAGTTAAAAGCTTTACTTAAAGGATAGAGTATAGAGTCAGGAAGACCATAGTAGAGCGAGTTACAATAATCAATCCTAGATAAGACTAACGAAGTAACAAGAAGGAGAAGAGTAGGATCATCAAGAAAAGGCAAAAGTTTTTTTATTCTACGTAGATGAAAGTAAGAGCTTCTAGCAACACTATTAATCTGAGAAGAGAGAGACATAGTAGAATCAAAGATAAAACCTAGACTACGAAACTTATGAGAGACATCAAGAGTTTTAGAATCAGGTAAGATAATAGGAGGAATAGTAATTGAGTGTTTAGATTTATTAAAACAAATTAATTCAAACTTAGAAGGATTAAGTTTAAGACACATAGAATCAGACCAAGCGATAATCAAAGAAAGACATAGAGATAAATTATGAAGAACACTATTGAGATTAGATGGAGGAAAAGAAGTATAAATATAAGAATCATCAGCATATAGTTGACTAGAGAAAGAAAAGTTATTAATAATACGAGGTAGTTCAGAAGTATAGAGTATAAATAGAAGAGGGCCAAGGATAGAACCCTGAGGTACCCCGAAAGTAAGAGTAGAGGAGTTAGAAGTAGAATTATTGAGAACAACAGAAGAAAAACGATTACAGAGATAAGAAGAAAACCAAGATAGACAAGAATCAGTAATATTAAAAGAAAGATGCAGCAGTCTCAAGAGAATAGTATGGTCAACAGTATCAAAAGCTAAAGAAAAGTCAAGAGCAAGAAGAAGAGTAAGATTACTATTGTCACTAGAGAGAAGGATATCATTGTGTATTTTAAGTAAAGAAGTTTCAGTACTGTGAGCAGGTCTGAAACCAGATTGAGATACAGGTAGCAAAGAGTTAAAGTCTAAATAGGATGAGAGTTGATTAAAAACAACTTTTTCTATTATTTTAGAGATGAAAGTAATATTAGTTACAGGTCTATAATTAGATAAAGAGGTAGGATCTAGGGATGTGTTTTTAAGAATAGGAATAACAATAGAATTCTTATAAGAAGTAGGAAATTTAGAGGTGGAAAGAGATAAATTAACTAATTTGAGAATGATGG
>NW_008705322.1:880408-909748 GCF_000326865.2 Helobdella robusta | reverse complement strand
AAAGATTTATTGGAGTAAATACAGAGAAAGATTCAGTAGTAAGTTTAGTAAAGTTATGAGAAGGAAAATTAGAATTAGATGTTCTTAAAGAAGTAATTTTATTTACAAAAAAGTCATGAAACTGTTGAGCAGAGAAAGATGAGTGAGAAGATTTTTTATGTAGAAGTTTAGATAGAACAGACCACCTATTTTTAGATGTTGAAGCAGATGTTATAGAATTTCTAAGAAAAGTAGAGTGTTTAGAGAATAGTAGATATTTATAATTAATCAATTCAGATTCATAGATAGAATAAAGAGAGTTAGATGGATTTAACCTATAGGCTTTCTCCAGTCTTCTAAGACTTTTCTTGGCTACTACACAAGCATAATCAAACCAAGGAGCCTTACGAGAATAGAGCCTATAAGTAAAAGATTTAAGAGGAATAAGCTTATCAAGAATAGAAGTAATGTAGATATTAAAAGCACTGACAAAATCATCAACATCAGAAAATAAGGTAGTATCAAAAATAGGTTCAGTAAGAGATTGAAGAAAAATATCTTTATTAAGAGAAGACCAGCATCTTTTAGAAATAGACATAGATGAATTTGAAGGAAGAAAATCTAATGAAAAAACAGATTCAATAAGAAGGTGATCAGAGTAAGGAACAGAGCTAGCAGAGATATTAATAGGCTTAGAAAAAGATGAAGCTATAATAAAATCAATAGTAAAGTCAATAACATTTTCATTCTCACCAAAACTTTTAATAAAAGTCTCTTAGTCTTAGTGAAAACGAAAATATTATGTTATTTAAAATTAAAGTAGGAAAAATTAAAAATAATAAAATTAGTAACATGAAACTGTTTCGTGGTTCATTGAAACAACACTACTAACTTGTAAATTTTTTTCGCTTTATCGGTCTCTGGCTTGTGCTCCGGAGTTTTTATCGTAACTTTTTTCATGATCGTCCGTCCGTATATTTTAAATATTTATATTTCAAATAAACATCTTAAATAGTAAAATAAATGATTGAAGAAATGTTTTGAAAAAAGATTTTAAAAGTTAATCTACAAAAAGTTAGGTTAGTCTAAAAGAATTTTGATTTTATTCATTCGGCCAAATGGCTGTCCTATTGCATAGTCCTATAAAAGATGAACGAAGCTCTTAACTTGAACGTTTTTTACATAATATTTTATTTAATACTTACAAATTACATAAATATAAAGGCTTATAATATTTTTAAACTATTTTATTATTTTGCAATGTCATTCCTGCTCTAGTATGGCAATACCAGAGAAAAAGCATGTGAGCTGATCGCCAGATGGATTATTCTAGTTATATTGATTAGAATTACAGAAGTTTTGGCACATCCCTGTTTTATGGCCGCAACTGCTTTTGACCGAAGTTTACACGCTTCTTAATTTGTTTTTGGACCAGAAATAATTTCCTAAATTTTAAATTGTAAATTAGGATAAAAGTGAACATGAGTGTCCCCAAGCCACCAGAGGGTAGTTTTCTATTTTTAAATTAAAAACGTTTAAAATTTCATTCGTTCATTTAACAATTCCTCTCACTTTCAGATTCTGAGATGAAGAATATAATTGACAAGTTAGCAAATTTTGTGGCCAGGAATGGGCCGGAGTTTGAGCAGATGACAAAACAGAAGCAGAAGGACAACCCAAAATTTTCTTTTTTATTTTCTGGCGAATTCAACGGCTACTATCAGTATAGAGTGAGCACAGAACAAGCCAGTTAGTTACTTCATAGCATTGCATACATAAAAAAAATTTTTATGATAAGATAAGATAAGATAAGATAGGAAAATAATATAAAAATAATAAGATAAAAAAAGATAAGACCATGCATGTGTCATTCAAAAACTTGATTTATATTATTTATATTTTATTTATTTTACTACATATGCTTTTTTTATTTACTTATAGCTTATTTAATCATAATTGTTTTGATCTTATGCTTATAATAGTTATATTTTTTATCTCTAACTTAAATTAGATTGGAAACATGCCTACCAAATGGCAAGCATTACATAATGATAACATAATATTATAATATCAACAAATTTTCATTCAACATATACATATACAAACCAATCCTTTTTATTTTAGTAATAAAACAGCAGCAGCAGCAGCAAATGTTAAACATGCAACAACAACAACAAAATTTAGTACAACAAGTCATTAACCAACAATCTGTTAAGTCAGCTCCCTGGCAACAACAACAACAAACACCGACAATATCAACAACAATCTCTCAATCTCAGCAACCAGTCAACACTAATCAGCCTAATTTGAGGGAGCAGTTAGAGCAGATGAAGTTAAATGCGAAAGAGCAGATATCACAAAGTGAAAATAATCTAACTGCACAGTATCAAAACCTCATGCAACAACAGCAGGTGCTGGCTAATTTTTATGACTAAAGTTATTATATTTTGTTATAGAAATTATGTTTTTATTATTCTCAAATGAAATAATTTATCCTTGGTGATAATATTATTGTTATTATTTATAGGTTAAGTTGGAGGAAGTTTTATTGAAAGCCAAGAAAAGCCAGTTAGATAGTTTAAGTCTCCAGTGTAATATCTCATTGGATGAGGTTCAAAAAATCGTTCAACCAATCATAGACTCCTGTACCAAAGATGCTATATCTGTAAGATTCTTATCTGATAACAATAATTAATAAATAATTAATCAATTAAAATACTTATTATGTCTTAATATTCATTATTTTACGTGAAATAAGAATGGAAAAGCTTGGATATTGAGCAACTTTCAATCTCACAAGCATGGAGAATTCATTGCTCATTACATATTGCAGAGGTTTCTATATGGTTTATGGTTTATTATTTTTTAATTATTATTATTTTATGATTGCAGTTTCATTTTATTAAGTCTAATTTCCCTGTGCATATTACAAAGATCTCTACATACAAAAATTTATTATTCGAAATAATTTATTTATAATAATAATAATTTACATTGATATAAATTATGACTGTAATTTTGTTTCTTCATAAATTATAGGATAATTGATAAGGAATCTTCATTTGAACTGCGCCTCCATCTTATCTATCTCATCAATGACCTCCTCCACCATTGGTTGGTCATAGTAGTAGTGGTAGTAGTAGTAGTAGTGTAGTAGTGGTGGTAGTAGTAGTGGTATTAGTAGTGGTGGTAGTAAAAATGTAAATGATATTTTCAGTAAAAATGATCTCTATAATTATCTTTTATCACCACCATCATCATCATCATCAGCACTCGAAAGAATGTCAAAGACCTGAAAGAGATTCTCGAAACTATATCAGTTGTTCCTTCATTCTGTCTGACCTATATTGCTGCCCATGAGGAGGGCAAGGCCAAATTAAGTAAAGTAGGTCACGTTATTGATTGGTTGATTGATTGTGGACTATATCAGCCGGTTTGTTGGTTGGTTGGCTGATTGATAGATTGATTGGCTAGCTGTGTGTGATTGATTGATTGATTGATTGATTCATTCATTCATTCATGCATTCATTCATTCTATCTTCACATGCTTTAATTTCTCATTGACATATCTCCAACCTGAACAGCTGCTGACGTTATGGGAGAACAACAAATACTTCAGCACATCCACCATTGAGGCTAGATATTTATATTCATAATAAAGATATTTTCAACACTATAACTACTGCTACTACTGCTGCTACTACTACTGCTGCTGCTGCTACTTCTGCTACTACCACTGCTTCTGCTACTGCTGCTGCTGCTGCTGCTGCTTCTATTCTTAATGGTAACATGAAGCAATTTATGAGTTACCATGCATGTGTCCTTACTGATGCTAATTGTTATATTTTATTACCTTTATTATTATCATTATAATAATTATAATTATATTAATAATAATAATGATGATGATAATTGTCGTCCTTATTTTATTTCCAATTGGTTTTTAATTGAAGTTCCTCAACTGTCACAACAGCAAATGAAAGATGCGAATGCTGGCATTGCAGCCTACCAGGCCTTCCTGTTGAATGAACACGCAGCGGTCGTGTCAGAAGTCTCCACGACCACCAACAACGCCTTTCTTCTACTCCAACAGCAACACCACGAATTCGTCAATCATCTCAATAGTCAAATTGTCGCTCTCGAACTTGAGTTGCAACAACAGCAACAACAGCCATTGTTACAACAACAACAACCATTATTACAGCAGCAGCCCATGTTACAGAAACAACCGTTGTTACAACTTCAATCACAACAGCCACCTATATCTCAACAACAATATCAGCAGCAGCAGCATCAACCTTTATTACAACAACCTCCCATACCTCAACAACAACAATATCAACAGCAGCAACAACAGCAGCAGCAGCAGCAAACCAGCAATGAACAGATTGATCCACAGGTCTTTTTTTTCTTGCTTTTATCACTTTGATTGTTCTGACTATAATTACACATTCACACACACGTACACACACACAGCAGCTACAACCACCGAATTTCTGTAATCCTCCACCGTTTGCACATCCAATGCAGCAAGCCCCACCAGCTTTTCGCATGCCACCTCCATTCAATCCTGGTTAGTTGGAGGGCGGTGAAGATAAGTTTTTACAGACGGGTTAAGCATAATTTTTGTTGGTACTAACGGTTTTTTTCATCTTTAAAAGTGATGCTTTGTATTTTTTTGTAACTTCCCTGTGGTGTGTTATACTTTTGAAGTACATTTCATTGGTTAATTCCAGTGGTTTGTGTTTATTTATTGCACTTGAGAGAGTTGAGAGCTGTGTTTTTTTTAACATAACTCGAAAGTGGCTTTGTAATTGTTGTTCGTTTTTTTCAACAGGATTTTAATGTTGATGAAGTTCACTCATGAATTACATGTTTCAGATTTCTCAGGGGCGGTCCCTCCCCCCTTGCACTTTCCCGACCTGAGCAAGCCCCCTCCGGGATTTCCAATGCCTCCAATGGGCTTCTGTCCTCCACCCATTCCCAATCTTCCACCTCCGCCGCCAATGTTTCACCCTGATCTCGACCTTGTACCCACCATCCCGTACTATGATCTGCCTGCTGGTCTCATGGCTCCCCTAGTTAAAGTAGGGTTAAGTGGATGGTGGCGATGACGACGACGATGATGATTGTGGTTGTGGTGATAGTGGTAGTGATGATGATGGTGGTGGTGGTGGTGGTGAGAGAAGTGAGATGATGTTAAGATGAACGATGATGGTGATGTTGATAAGAAGTAGGAGGTTGTTTAGCTTGTAATGGTTGTAGAAAAGATGCCATTATGACAGTGTCGATAATGCTGAATAATTTTCCAACTAAATTTTGTTTAAAAGTTAGGAGATTGTGAGTACAAATCTCTGGACCCCAGGAACATCCGACTTCCACCTCCGATGCCACCCACTGATAGGCTGCTTGCCGCTGTCGAGGCCTTCTATAGTCCGCCATCGCATGAGAGGCCCCGAGATGCGTTGGTGATGATGTCGTTGTTGTTGTTGGCATGTTGTTGTTGTTGTCGTTGCAATTGTTGTTGTTGCTACGATGTTCATGCCCTGTTTTTGTTATGCCATTGAGTTTTTATAATGTTGTTGACCTCGCTGCAGGGACGGCTGGGAGAAGTTGAGTCTGTTTGAATTCTACAAAGCCAAAAATCAGGCGAAGACAAAAAAGATGGAATCGACTGCTAACAATGTTGCCAATAAAGTTGGCAACGATGCCCAAAATAACAAGAGCAACAACAAAATTTTAAACAAGTTAGTCTACAACTGCTCTCGTGTTAAAAATAGTTAAGAAATTGCTACTAACCAACATGTTATGATAAATAATTGAAATGTTGAATAATGTATAATGTCGTCTGACCTGCCTGAAGCATCGCTAGGGAACCGTTCAATGATGTACGGGGGTCGAGGCCCACAAACTACAGTCGGTCTCCATCTCCGGACGGCAGGAGGGGGAGGGCCACCAGGAATCGGTTGGTTATTTAGTGGAATAAGTGAGCGAATTAATGAGGGAGTGGTTTAATTAATTGATGGGAAAGGAATGACTGAATGAATGAAAGAGGGAATGAATGAATGAATTGAAATTGTATGGCTGAATAGTTGGATGGAAAATAAATGAATAAATAGAATGTGCTTCAGTGGACAATTAATTAATTAATTAATTAATCATGCTATTTTTATCTCAGGTCGAGATCATATTCCAGTTCATCATCAAAAAGTAGGTCACGAAGTGGGTCACGAAGCAGAAGTAGGTCACGAAGCAGAAGTGGATCAAGGTCGAGGTCACCAGATCAATTGTTAGTCGGTGTTGTTGACGGCGTTTCCCTCGTTTTATCGTCACATCTTATTTAACATTAACACTTTAATAATTGTTTCAGTCTATTGTTATCACCATCACCACCATCATCACCACCACCACCGTTATAATCATTACAATCATCACCGCCATCATCATCATCACAGCCAGGACATGTTCTATTTATCAACAAGTAGGAACGATAAACTGACGGAAAGCAACAAAGGACATCAACTTATGAAGAAGATGGGTCCGCGTGTGTTCTGTGCTGTGTGTGTGCGTGTGTGTGTGTGTTTATGTTTTATTTAATGTTCACTGAGCACCACTGGTCGGCCCGTTAGCTCAGACGGCAGAAGTGCCCTTCTCGCGTTGTTACTGCGTCATGACCTTGTTCGTTCGAATGCTGTCTATTTGAAACCGAAAGGCCGTTACACACCCACACCATGGGATGCGATCCTTGCGCGTGCAAACAATGTAATGTCAGGAAAAACTAACTGATTGGCTGATTAACTGATTGACTGATTAACTGATTGACTGATTAACTGATTGATTGGCAGGTTGGGGAGGTGGTGCATTAGGAAGTAGTGGAGACGGCATCGTCGATCCGATCGATCACGCGGACGTGCGAGATAAACAGGATCAATTCAAAGGACTGGGAATGAACCTGAACGATCCGTTTGAAAGTTTCCGCAAGAACAAAAGTTCCGGGTTCAACGTTCGCATGAGAGAGAGAGCAGATGCTAGATCGGGCAGAAGGGATTGATTAGGGTATTGAGAGATGGAAAAAGTGATTGATTGAAAGAATGAATGAATGATCGAATGAATGAGAATTATAATGAAAGAAAGATTTGTTAGAATGATAGTTTTATATTGGAGATGAATTTGGATTGAATAAATTTATAAATTTCTGTATCAGATGAATGAATGAATAAAAATGATAGAAAGGTTGAGTGAGTGATTAATCGATAAATAATTAACAATGAATGAATGAATGAACGAACGAACGAATGAATGAATTGTTGTTACAGATTGATTAATTTTTAGCTTTTAAGGCTGAAAGAGAGATATATATAGATACATATAGATATATATATATATGAATATTTATATATATATATGAATATATAGATATTGGTATATCCGAACTAGCATCTGCTCTATCTCTCTCATACGAACGTTGAACATATAGATATATATATATATATATATATATATATATATATATATATATATATATATATATATATATATATATATATATATATATATATATATATATATATATATATATATATATATATATATATATATATATATATATATATATATATATATATATATATATATATATATATATATATATATATATATATATATATATATATATATATATATATATATATATATATATATATATATATATATATATATATATATTTCTGACAGTCTTAATTCAGTATGTATATATATGTATATATATATATATATGTATATATATATTAGGGTACGTTTCCTAATATATATATATATATATATATATATATATATTCATACATTATTATTATTATTGTTATTGTGAACTATGGCTGAAATTATGTTGTCAATTGCACCAACTCATTCAAAATTCCGCATAGATTGCATTGGTGATATATCATTATTATTATTAGTGGTATTATTATTATTATTATATTTTATTATTATTATTATCATTAAGTTATTGTTTTTATTATTTGTTTTACCTTCAAAAATAAACAACAAACGAACAAATAACCTCTTCGAGAAAATTCTGGTTTTTTTTCTATAAAGATACAAAAAAATGAACTAAATTGAGCTTTGCGCATGTAGGCCCTACGTCTATGTTCGTCTGTGTGTACGTGTGTGTGTTTGTGTGTGTGTGTGCTTGCGTGTGTTCTACTGTTTCTATTGTTCTCTATAGTTTTCAACTTTAAGCTCAGAGAAGCGTTCTTCAAAATGTAAATAGAAAATTTATAACAAGATTATTCTTAAATAGCAAAAACTGAAAACTAATTACTATTATCTAATTGTGAGATAAGCGTTAATAAAATTACTACTTTTTACATCATCATTCCTAGTGCTATAACTGCTGCTACTAGTGTGACTGCTACTTCTTTTACTGGCCACATGCTCATTACTAATTCTGTTGACAGCATTACTACTACAATTACTACTTCCACTACTACGGCTGCTACTGCAGTTACTGCTACTGCTATTACTACTACTTCTACTATTTAGTAAGCCACTACAATCGATCGCACCACTATTACTGCTGTTACTACTACCTCTACTGCTGCTGCTACTACCACTACTACTGAGTAGTAATTTGTTATACCTCTTGATGCACGATGACTCGGTGTGTTTGTAGAGGTAACTTTTCAGGGCGAAGGCCTTCCCACAGCGCCAGCATACGTGCGGTTTCGAACCCGAATGTGTCTGCTTGTGGGCTCGCAGATTTGACTTGTCGGCAAAAGATTTGGAGCAGTGGTCGCACGAGTAAGGTCGCTCTCCTGTGTGCGTGCGCAAGTGGCCTCGAAGTAGCCACGGGCGACTGAAACGCTTGCTGCAAAACGGACAAACGTTGTTGCGAGTGTGCGTTCGTATGTGCATGGAGTAGGCCGGCTGTGTCGTGTAGATTTTGTGGCATTTTGGGCACTGGAGTTTCACGTCGTTGTTGATAGTGTTGTCGTTGTTGCGGTTGTCTGTGAGTAAGTTGTCATTTGAGATGTTGGTGTTCTGGCTGGCGACGATGTTTTTAGATATGGTTTTGTTGTTTATAGCGAGTATTTTTGTGTTGATGTAGTCGTTGTCATTGTCGTTTTTGTTGTTCAGGTAAGTAATGTGGGCGTGATGGTTGTTGTTGTTTTTGTTGTAATAGTAGCAGTTAAGCTGCCTCTTGTAGTAATTTTGATACTGTTGTTGGTTTGAATTGTGTCTGAGTGTTGTTTGAAATCTGTTGTTAAAGTTATGGCAATGGTTGTTGATGTAATTGTTGTTGTTGTTGATGAGGATTCTTTGGTGTTGATTGTATTTATTGTTGCTGCTGTTGTTGATGATGTTGTTGTTGGCCAGAACGATATTGTACAAGAGCCAGTTGTACGATTGTACTCTAGTTGCATTATTGTTCATTTTAGTGTAGAAGTTGTTGTTCGTAATGTCGTTGTTCTTAATTGTTATGTGTAATTTATTGTTGATGTCATTCTTATTGCTGTTGGCAAAACTACTGCTGCTTAAGGATTTGATTCTATAACCACCATCATCATTAGTATAATCGTTGTTTCGGTTGTTAGCTGAGTATGTTTCAATATCATTGGTTGAAAAGGGTTTTTTATCAAAATCGGTTGGCAATTTAGTTGTAGATGATGTTGTTGATGTTGATGTTGCAAAAAATGATGTCGTCGTTGTTGTTGTTGCAGTATGAAATTTTGATGGTGCTGATGTTGTATGGGATGATGACGATGATGACTTTTCATGTTCAAAAGGCCGCCAAAATTTATTATTTGATTTGGCGTTATCATTGTTGTTGTTGTTGTTGTTTGCAAGAGAATTGATAGTGTTGTGGTTTTTGTTGTGATCAACACGATCGTCGTTCAATTCAAATATGTTGTTGGGATAATAATTCATATTAACAAGCAAAAACAATAATAAGCCTCAACTCAGCGTCATTTCAATTACATGATATTTATAGAATTATTTCAAAATATAAAATTTTTAAATAATTTACCAAATATGTTATTAATAATTAACTAATTATCTAATTGTATAATTTAAAAACTGACATTCTAATTAAGAAACTTTTAAAGTTCTACGCTCTCCTAATTTCGTCAGCTTCCTAATCTTCATATTCCAATGATGGAGTGAGAAAAAAGAAGGCGTGGCCGAGAAGACTTCTGATTGGCTGGCAGATTGATTAGAATAATGCGAAAGAGGCGGGGTTACAATTAATTTGCAGCGATCTTATTGGTTGAAAGTTTTTCGTTACGGAAGTAATGTGAAATTTAAACACCGCGTTAACACACCACACATGTGTGTGTGGTGAGTTGTAGCCGCAGTTGAGTTCAAAGAAGCTTAACTTTCAACAACAACAACAACTGCACACCTTTTTAAAGTTGCTGAAATAGTAGCAGTAGTAGCAGCAGCAGTAGTAGTAGTGTAGTAGCAGCAGTAGTAGTAGTAGTAGTAGCAGCAGCAGTAGTAGTAGTGGTGACGATAGTGGTATTAGTAGTAACAGTAGTAGTGATGGCTTAAGTAATAGATTAAATAATAAAACAAAGATACATAAAAACAAATATACATACATGCAAAAATACGTGCACACTTACACACACATATACATACGCACACATACATACACAAAAACATACACACATACATACATACAAACATACAGTAAGCATATATACAAGCCGTATTTTTTCTATTCTTCATATGCTTTGTATTGACATGTTTAATTGGACTTTGATAGGTTACATATACAAGCCAACAATTCCTATACGTTCATTTGAATATACGTTTGTATTATATATAAATATAATATAGATAAATAAATATATATATATATATATATATATATATATATATGTGTGTGTGTGTGTGTGTGTGTGTGTGTGTGTGTGTGTGTGTGTGTGTGTGTGTGTGTGTGTGGTGTGTGTGTGTGTGTTGGAATAAGTCTATATTTTACACAGTATTGTATTTATTGAACAATTGAACAAGTTCCAGGAGAAAATTCTAGTAAGGAAAATTTAAAAGGCAAACTTTAAAATGATTAATGCTAACAATTCGGTAGTAGAATTCATATAAAATACTATATATATATGTAAATATATATATATATATATATATATATATATATATATATATATATATATATATATGAAGGTATGTAATAATCGCAAGCCGAAAAATTGGCGTGGGAATATATAAAGGTCAATTGATGATGATGATGACGATGATGATGATGATGTTAGCAGTGATGATGATGATGACGAAGATGATGATGATGATAGCAGTGATGATGATGATGTTGGTAATAGTTGGTGATAATGAAAAAGTTATGAAATTGCAATATCATATATTTATAGATTGTACGCTAATTACGGTAAGATATATGGAAATGTAATTCTAACTGAATAAAATTCAAAACGTCGTCATCAACACCAAAATTTTAATTTAATTAGTTTTAATGTAAAAAAAATAATTTAGATTCACCATTTCAAACTATCAACGTCAGAATTAATAATAATAATAGTGTGCGTGTGTTTATGTGTGTGTCTGCTTGTGTGTGTGTGTGTGTTTGTGTGTGGTGTGTATGTAGAATTAGAAATACAAAGCTAGATGTGTTACACAAAATGAAAAAATGATGAAACAATGGTTAAGAAGAGCCTGTCGTGAAGGACATTTACTGGCTCGCTCGCCTCGTCAAGGCAGCCGTTCTTGGTAGAGGAACTGTTTTAACATAATCAAAACGCGCAAAATAGACTTATCTAAGGTACTACCTACCTACCTACCTACCTATTCTTATGGCTGTTATAATTATAGTTTAGATGAAAATTTGGTTGGTTGGTTGGTTGGTTGGTAGAAGTATTTACTTATATGGACTTGTTATTTTTGTTATATTTTTCATTATTCATTCGATCATTCGTTCAATCATTAATTCAGCATGTATGTTTGAATTTTCGTTGTATGTGTTTGTATCATGTTTGTTTTTTGTATTGTATGTGTACTGCAGAACAAAAACGAACACAACAAGTAAGAGAAAAATGAGACGGGAACCTACCTATGTTTAATTAACTTTTTCTAAACTGTGATTTCATTTGAGCTCTGACGAAAATATCTCGCATGTAACCACCGTTGTCATCATCATCATCATGACTATCCTCATCATCGTCATCATCATCGTCATCATCATCATCGTCACCATCATCATCATCATCCTTATCGACAACAACTACGCAACAGCAATTAGAAATCGTTTAAAGCAAATGCTTTCCACGCTAAGTAATTTTTTTTGGCAATAAATTACTTTGATATATGTCTGTCTGTACGCGTGTGTGTGTGTATGTATGTATGTATTTGTTTGTATGTTTGTTTGTATGTACGTTTGTTTGTATGTATGTATGTTTGTATGTGTGTGTTGTGTGTGAATGTTGGTACGTATGTATTTTATTTTGAGGCATTAATCTAGCAATTGCTTGGCTCCTTCGTTTGATTTATCACTTTAGTTGCTGCTCGCAAGGCAGGAAATAGAGATCTGAAATAATAATAATAACAATAATAAAACCAATAATAATAACAATTATTATAATAATTATAATAATAATTATTATAATAATTATTATTATAACATTAACAGCCATAACCAAAGGAAAATTCTTGTACGATGGACTGAGTGAAAAAAGTTTGTCTCTACACTTATAGTGACGATACTGCAGACTTTTTTTTCATCCAGTAACTCTTCACTTTGTGTAATTCTTTACAGTTTTACGCACTTACTTCCATAATTCGATACAGACTTTAAAAACTTTAGTTTATTTTTTTATAATTCGTCACAAACTTTATGGTTTATTTTTTTTAATTCGTTACAAACTTTACAGTTTATTTTTTGTAATTCTTTACAAACTTTACAGCCTATTTTTGTGATTCGTCACAAATTTTGAGAGTCCATTTTCTGTAATTCGTTATATTAGGGGATGTTATTTGGCGTCACCATCATCTACACCACCACAATAATCGTCATCATCACGTCCACTTTCCATCAATCAACAATACGTCTTGCATTAATATAAGGTTAGCCAACTCAACATAAAACCTTTGTACATAGGTATGTATGCATGCAATGTACGTATGTATATTCTTGTTTGTATATATGTTGTATGTATGTGTGTATATTGTTGTGTGTGTATGTATGAATGTATGTACATGTTATCTATTTTAAGATAATCAGTATTTCAATATGGACAACATGTTGCCAACAGAAAAATCACACAGCCCCAAAACAAAGCATTACCGCACAAACAAACATCAACGATATCACATCAGCAACAACATCGCGCCAGCAATATCACATCAGAACAACAACAACATCACATCAGTAATATCACATCAACAACAACATCACATCAGCAATAACATCGGAACAACAACAAAGCCGACGAACAACACGGCCTTAAGTACTTGAGAAGAAAGTTCTACAATTTGATGATTGATTATGACTTACTTGTCTCCTTTTAACTCATCTACCGTTCCTCCCTCCTTCCTTTATTCATTCATTCTTTCATTTATTGTCGTTATTGTCGCTACCACTTTAGCTCTTACGTACCACTAGTGCAAAAACAATCGTGGCCACTGCAAACCTCATTCAAACACTCACTCATCTTATAACATTCGTCGTTCGTCATAACTGCAAATTACTATTACTACTACAACAACAACTACTACTACAACTACTACTAGCATCATAATCAACATCTTTTTAAGTGTTATATTTTATTTCAAGTAACAAAATGTAGAATTTCACAAATCAATCAATCGATCAACCAATCGACTATTCGATAGATCAATCGCTTAGTCAATCAATCAATCAATCAATATTTTTTTCAAAAAATAATTCCTACATCATATACATATTGAGTTTTTACAATATAAGCATGAACATATATATATATACCGATTTAAATATACTTACAATTAAATATTGACAACTATAAACAATAATGATAACATCATCATCATCTCCGTTGATTATATCATAAGATACATCATAAGATATATATCATATATTATATATATATATATATATATATATATATCATATCATATCACCAATTTTATTATCATTCATCATTATCGTCATCGGTCATTTAACATTACAGAACTTTATTAAAAAAATTTAATACGCAAATAAATGAATGAATGATTGACTGAACGACTAAACCAATCAGTAAATGAAAAAACGAATGAATAAAATAAATGAATAAAATAAATGAATGAAACTCAACCGTTGGAAGCTACTACGATAATGATTTGAATGAGTGAGTGAATGTGAATAAAATGATAATGACAGCAAAAAAATCTAACCACACACACAAAAATATCCGTTGACTGCAAACACACGCACACACGCCTACACACACACACACACACACACACACACACACACACACTTGGGAAGCTGACTAGCAGATGAAAAATTAGAGAAAAATGACCAATTGTGTAAAATTCAAAAGGGGTAAGATTTTTCAATGGAAAAAATTAACTAACTATTCAATCCAATCAATCAACTCATTCAACAACAACAACAGTAACAATATTTTCAAAGCCATAAAGGAGAAATAAAATGAAATAGAATAATGACCTCAACGATGAGAATCATTCTGTCTTTTGGTTATACTACTTATATGTTGGTTCACCGGTTTTGTTACTTGGAAGGTAAAATTATTATTATAATTATAACACTCTCTCTCCTCTTCTCTCTCTGTATATATCTGTGTAGCGACTTACATCAACAAAGAATATTAATAATAATTAGTATATTAATACAAGAGTAACGAGTGAATGCATAGCATTAGCACAATTATAAATAAGAGTTATAACGTAACAATAATATCAGCAACGAATTTACGAACTATAAAAATATTTAATCATAATTAATAATAATTAATTAATAAGTGACCGAAAGAATAATGAAAATAAACCCTAGAATACGAAACAAACATACACACGCATATATATATATATATATATATATATAAATTAATAAAAAAAGTAAAATGAAATAAGGAATGAGTTGTTTAAACAAACAAAAGAAATATTCATACCCAGCGTATAATTACAGTAATCAAAAACTCCTTAACAATTTGATACAATTTAATTAAATAATAATTATATAGAAGATGAATTTCTTCTCAAAAATTTAATCATAACTTAATTTTAACGAAAAAACAAACAATGTCAAGGACAGTATCTCTTCCTCAAATTTCTATTGGGTATCTGTGAGGCATTAAAATGAGGCTTATTCAAATCAGCTGACCAATCACAGGGCACCTTTCTCTCTCCATTGCTATCACTGGCTGTCACATTTGGCT
This sequence comes from Helobdella robusta, assembly GCF_000326865.2. NCBI lineage: Eukaryota > Metazoa > Annelida > Clitellata > Rhynchobdellida > Glossiphoniidae > Helobdella > Helobdella robusta. Next base: position 894,383 of record NW_008705322.1, on the reverse strand, counting down.
GAGATGTTAAAAGTAATTTGATTGCTTGAATGTTCAACCTTTTATTTTGAACTAACTCCATTACAGAACGCATTTTGTAACTCTTCAAGATTATCTTTATCGGCACTTCATTTGTAGCAGCTGTAGTAGCAGCACCATCAGCCGCTACAGAAGTAGTGGCAGCTGTAGCAATAGTAGTAGCTGTAGCAGTGGTTGTAGATGCAGGTAAGGTATTAGTAGCAAAAGTAGTATTTTTACTTACGGACACAATAGCAATAGATGCATTAGTATATAAGTTGAAAGGTTCGTTGTTGCATTTGGCAATATTAACGGGATTATCAAAGGTAGTATTAGTAACTGAAGAATTAGTATCAGTGATAGATGTATTGATGTCTGAGATGCAGTTATTAATATTAGTAGTAGTAGAAGCGTCAGTGGTAGCGGCTGAATCAGTATAACACGAGGTATCCATAGTGGCGACAACAATAGGACGATTAACATTATTACCCTTAGATGTTTCACAGTTTATATTCAAGCCACCAGCGTTAAAATCGACAGTAGCGCTACTACTGCCGCTGATAATGCTGCTAGTACTAGTAAGAATACTATAAATACTAATATTATTATTATTATTATTACCTTGTGAAAGTATGGAAGCATTGGAAGGAAAGTTAATATAATTACTAGCAAAAGAAGAAAGAGCAGTGTCAGTTGAAGTAACGAAAGAAGAAGTAACAGTGGTAGCGGTATTGACGTCTGCTAAGAAAGGCTCACCTCGGCCCCATGTGAAAAACTCCGGATTAAATAACGATTCTGAACATCTCAATCTCAACATTTCAACAAGTTTCTTCTTCCTGGTTGGAAATTCGGAATTCCCGAATTTCTCTTTCATCTGCTTCATGTACTGCTCTGATGTTTTTATAGATGTCGGTATTTCCAGACTATTGCTATTTATAGATTTCTTGAGACTAGAATCGCTACCGACATCTACAGCCAGGTTTGTAGATTTTTCAGGGCAAATTATTTTTGTAGTGCTGGGTTTTCCCCATAAATTTGAGAGCCTACTGCAGTTTTCGTCATCCGAAGTGGAACAGGGGTGCTCCAGCTTTACAAACCCCATGGAAAGTGGGTTGGCTTTTCCTGGGACTTTTACTGATACCGATGACGATGTCGACTGCGATGATGATGATGATGATGGCGTCATAGATGTATTTTTAGATTTGCGTTGTTTGGTTTTTAAAGGCTTGCTTTTGATATTGTTATTGCTACTGGTACTAACCATAGTACTGGCGACAGCAGTAGCAGTTACGATCATTTTACTTGCATAGATGCTATCACGACTCTTAGTATTGCTGTTGTCATTATTGTCAATTTTCATTGGCGTGAACTCAACGTAAGTCGACTGCTGAGTGAAATTTGCTCTACGTGACGACCTAGTATCGCTCTTATTCATTTGTTGATGCACTGGAAAAACCTGTTCATCGTCTAATTTCCGGTTTCTTGCAGATCACAACACCGGTGCAGGGTTTCACTTCCTTTGCACAAACATCAACATTCCCATTCCTATTTTCAGCAGGAACAATCGCAACCTCATTTTTAGCGCCATCACTGCCGCCATATTTGCAGCTTTTGACATCAACTTTAGGGAAACAGGTTTCAATAGCAACTTTTGATTTTTCCCTGGCTGAACAGTGAAACCTAATCAGTGATGAGCACATTCGTTTTGCCCAGGTTTCATGCAAGACAGGCACATTGCTCTGTTCCTCCCAACAACACAGTCCGTCGTAAAAGAGAAGGAAGTCTGAAAATATCTTTGGGTTTTTCCAATTTTCTATATTTAGAGAAGGCTTTCTGGTTCCAGTTTCCTTTTTTATTTTTGAATCATGGTTGAGGTCAGTTACATCAGCTGTGTTAATATTTTCATGTTTGTCATCGGTATAGCAATCTTCACTGATCTTGATGTTTTCACCGTTGTGGCCATTAGATGTCACCTGACCCCGAATGAGATCAGGGATGTGATTGTTTGCGACATCGTAGAATAATTTGTATAGCTCTTCATCTTCTTTGCTATACACAAACCTGATGATATTGAAAAGTGGATGTAATTCATTGGACATAGCAACAGTAGATTCTCATATTATTGTCTTAAAAACAATTACAAACTTCCATCATCATCATCAACGTCATCATCATCATCATAGCTTACTTGCTGACAACATCAGCAGCACTCCTCCACAAGTTCATCACCATCTCTCCATCTACTACGGCATAATCATTACCATCACTGCCCCAACAATGAGCATCATCATCGGCAGCACCGGCAACATCGACGCCACCATCACCAACAACACGATGATGATGAAGACGACGACGATGAAGAAGATGATGATGATGATGTAGTAAGTATTTGGCCATCTCTAGATATGGAATAACATAAGAATCATTGAATAGTTTCCTGTTAATTTCCATTGCTTTTTCGAGGTAGATCGTGACTGGAGGGCGATCATCATCACCATCACCACCATTGTTGTTATTATCATTATCATCATTCTCTTCATCACCACCAACGACGATGATGTTGTTGCTGCTGCTGCTGTCAAGGAACCACAAATTTGCCCGGTACAGTTCAACAAGGGCTTGTGGAAAGCTTGATTGAAAATGAATGGAAAACACATGAATGAATGAATGAACGAATGAGCAGCAAATGAATGAATGAATGCAACAAACAATGAGTTAACAATTCATAAATGAATAACCTCAAATGAATGAGTGAACAAATGAAAGAAAGAAAGGAGAAATGAATGACTGACTGAACGAATAAATGAGTAAATGCATAAAGCACATAGTTACTTGTTCAAACATCCCACCTTGTATAACATGTCCAACAGCCCCTGTGTGTTTGATATTAAGCATTCGCATCACTTACTTTTTTAATTATCAATTTAGAAAAATATCTTTGTGCTAAAATTAAACACACATAAAAAATCTAAATCAACTACTAATTAACAACTACTAATTAAGGGACACAAACGAATTTCAAAGCCAAAAGTTCCTTTGATTCAGCACCGGCGTCGATGATGGGATTCATTTTGCAGACCATAGCAGCCACCAAGGAAATCCCTGATTTGCACCTAACTGCCTGGCCCCCACTCGTCAGCCACCTCTTCTCCGGGCTTACCACACGACACCCTCTCTTATCTTTTGTTTGTTTGCCTGTGTGTATTAATAAAAAATTATCATATCTATTTAACCAAAAATAAATTAACTTTACTGTGCTATTGAGTTACCCTTATATTTTAAACTAACAAATTAATTTTATTATCATAAAAAATATTTACACTTTTATTTAATGAAGTGGACAATAAATATACCATGCCAGGTAACTTCCATACTTTGCCGGCCAACCTCATCATCGTAACCTCTGATCGTATCCCTCTGAACAACATTGGTGGTGTTGATGTCGTTGTTGATTACATCATTACAGATGTCCTCTATGTTGAATTCAATCCAGGAATGATCCTCTGACATCACCAATGTGACATCACGAAGATCTAGGAGATGACAGGATAGCACAACACTGATGCTCACACCAAAGCAATCTAGTTTCTGATCTGTCAGGAAGTTAAAAATTTTATGTTATTTAATGCTTTCAAAAATTTAATAATTCAGTAACTTCATAGTTAAATAATGACAAATTCATCCCTCTAGAATTTATTTAGATGATGTAAAATTTGATTGAAAGTGAACTTATGAAGTTACCATTTAGCAGACTATAGATAGTCTGCATGTGATGTCTATCTTTGCGATAACTCCTGGCCAATTTAAACCAAACTTTGTTGTAAATTTCTTTTATTTTTTCACGTTTTGATGTTTGCGCATGTTCGCGATTGAGTTTATTTCGGCCACAAATCGTTTTTTCTTCGTCATCGTCGTCGTCGTTAGTGAACGTTTTTTCAATTAGCACCGGCTTCCTCAAGTACTCTAAATAATTGTTGTGCATAGTTTTTAACTCTTTGAAGTCAACTTTCGAGTAAAGATCGTTAACACTCGAGTCATTTTTGCATGGAAATTGCGTTAACTCGTGCTCTATTTTGCCTAAAATTAGTGAAATCATAACCGGGTCTGGACTTTTCGAAGTGATGAAAGAATTAATCAAATTTAAAACATCTTTTCTGCAAGTTAAAGGAAAGAAATTGGCAACTTTATCGGCATCCATCATTTGTGAATTTATTTTTTACATGAAAAAGTTAGTAAAGAAGTTTGTTAACACTTTTTTGAGTTTTTGCGCCTTATCTTCCAAACTGCGCCATTAAATTTGATTGCAGTGTAAACATATCGCATGGGGTCGATCGGACTATTTGGCTTCATTGGCTCATTGGCTTACGAAATTGCATATGTTTCATCAAACATCTAATACGTAATATTTATTTGACTTAATATGTCTAAAACATTGTAATTAAAACAAATTATATAATTTTAAAACTATTTTTGTAAATTTCAATAAAAATATTGCTTTTTGTTTAGAAAACACAGTGGCTTACAGCTTAACGAAGTCGTTTATGAATAATGATATAATTCGGTCGACTCAAGTTACCATCCTACATCAAAAAAGTTACTACATACATTCACACGAGAAGAAGGAGGTCGACAGATTACGGCAATATAAAAAAATAGAGAAGAAGACTTAAAAGATACAACAAGACATTTAAATGAAGAAAAATTAAAGAAGTATTGATAGAAGCAGAAAATAGAGATTTATGGAATAGACAGACACCGCGATATGAAGTATGAAAAGATGAGGAAGTATTTTTTGGAGGTCTAGAGAGTTCAAGAAAGCTGTAACCATCAGGAGTAGCAAGAATAATAGAAGGAGTGTTAGAGTTTCAGTGAGAAAAAAAAATCAGGTAAGGAGGAAGAGATTATTTGCTGAATATGAAGTGATTTTTTTATTAATGGATCTTACGTTAATACTAAATAGTGAAAATATAGAAGTAGGTTGAATAGTGTTATTTTTATACATAGTTATATTATTTAAATTAATAGCATAAAATTCTTATCATTAGTATTAATTACATTAGGATAGGATTTATTAAATTTTCTGTTCGTTCCTTTACCTATGTTCAATTGACTCAGCTCAGATTCTAACTTGCTTATATTCAATTGGCTCAGCTCAGTTTCTCACTCACCTATATTCAATAGGCTCAGCGCATTCTCTTACTTATATTGGCTCAGTTTCTCATATTCAATTGGCTCAGCTCAATTCCTTATTTATCTATATTTAATTGACTTAGATCAGTTCCCAACTTACCTACGTTCAATTGGCTCAGCTTAGTTTCTAACTTACCTATGTTTTTAAACCATCCCTCACTAAAAGATGCAGAGAATGTATATATGGTATACAGCATTATTAATAAACGAAAGATTGGACATTTAGATATACCTTGAAGCTTAAATGTGAATAAAGTAATAAAACTAGTTTAAAATGGATTTAATTTATAAAATGTAATTTGCAATCTAATTTATTTCCAATATTCCGATATTAATTGCAAAATATGAATAAAAGTTTTAAAAAATCATTTAAGATACACATTTGTTGGGTTTAGTTCGGTCGTGAATGGCTCATCATCATCACCATCAAACAACTGACAATAATACTCCTAAAATTAGTATTAGTGTTGTGGCCGCTAAAATTTCTTCTAATAATTTGTACGTTAATCTATCTAATGGCGAAATTGAACAAATGAAATCCATAATGAAGAAATCTCAAGTAAAATATAACTTGTGCAAAATAAATACATTTTATTTTTTCTTAATTCAAATTAAAATTTATTTTTTTTATATTTATTAATTATTTTATTATTGTTTATCATTTATTAAACAAAATAAAAATTTTGTGTGCAAATGGGTTGTCACCACAGCTACACATTTAAAATAAAAAACATTTCATAAGTAAATTTCAATCTATTACTACTACTCTAGAAGCTAAACTAAACTAAATACTAAACTAAAGTCTAAACTTTTTTAACCTCAAGCTCGAACTAAGTTGGATTATCCATCTATCCAAAATTAGAAAATAAATTAGAAAATTGATTAATAATGATTAGATGAGACTACTATCTAAATTTATAAGATTAGACTTAATCATTTTTCATTGGTTCCAACTCTTTAATAAAATTTGAAATTTAATTTTTTTCATTATTCTTTAAAAAATCAAAATTTTACAAATGCTGAAACTGTAAAATTTTTTTTTAAAACTGAAATTAAAAGTGTGGCATGATTCTATTTGTTTTAAACATCTTATTTCTGTATCGTTACTGCATCTTTATATTTTATATTATATTCATTTTTAATATGCAGGAGTTAGAATACAATGAAGAATTGAACTTAATGAGGTAACTCAGAAATTTGTTGGTCTCTTTACTTACATTCAATCATTCTTCTATTCATTTCTTTTTTATCTATCTATCTATATTTTCATTCATTCACACATTCAATCACTTTGTTTATATAATTCATTGTTTAATGAAGTACAGTACTTTCAAATTGCCTAACCTTGAAAATCACCATGTAAAACAATGATAATCTGCCAGATATTTAAATTATTCAAGAAATTATACTTTTTAAAATATATTATATATATATATATATATATATATTTTGTAAAAAATTATTGTAAAAGATATGTACTAGACAGTAGCTACATGCAAGCATTTTAGATGCTCATGCATGTGCAAGAATTTGTAAAAGTTTATTTATCAATCACCATCTATCTATCTACCTATCTATGTGTGTGTGTGTGTGTGTGTGTGTGTTTGTGCGTGTGTGTGTGTGTGTAAAAAAGTGATGATCTGTTTTTTTATTTCTACAAGTTTGATTCTATAAATTTTCATTCAAGAGTGTTTTTACAAAGAATTTAGTTGGAAATTAATTGAGTATATGGATGGAAAGATAAGATAAATTAATGAATAAATTGAATGAATGAATTAATAAATGGATGAATGACTGAATGACTGACTGACTGAATGAATGACTGACTGACTGAATGAATGAATTAATGAATTAATGGACATTAAATTTAATAGTTCAGAAAGATTTATTTTAAATGTTTCATTCAATTTAAACATTTACAACATCATCAGTAATGCTTTTATCAATAGGAATATTATTTATTTATAACTTTATGTAAATGGTTGGCAAACGTGATTGGGAAAATGAATATATAAAAACGAGCATACAAATTCACACACACACACACACGCAAACATACATACATACATTCAAGCGTTCATACACACAAAATTACAAGCAAACAATAGAACATGACTAATTGAAATACATAGAGATTCAATGCATAATTTAATTTCTAATATCCTTGCTCCATCCATTTTGTCATCTGTGTTTCTCCCTCTTCCTTTCTCTCTCGTTTTCTCTCTTTTTCTATCTCTTTCTCTCATTCTCTCTCTCTCTCTCTCTCTCTCTCTCTCTCTTTCACTTTACACGCACTGTAAAGATTACATGCGTAAGCGCACAGACAGGCATACGCATTTGTTTGATGCATGTAGGTGATTACATAGTGTATGGTGACGAAGACTGACTCCAGAAGAGGCAGCTTATTGGTTATTGCTCTGTTGTGTGTGCACTGACATGCTTGCATAGTGCATACATACATACGTACATACATACATACATACATACATACATACATACATACATACATACATACATACATACATACATACATACATACATACATACATACATACATACATAAATGATTACATCTGCTGGCTTTTCTCCAAGGCTTTAATACCCGTTCTTAAAGAGCCCTCGGGAATTTCCGCGTTGGATGGAAAACGTCCGGATGGCTGCACGTTGATTCCTTGGAGAGCCGGTAGATGCCTGGCGTGGGACGTAACCGTTCCGGGCACATTAGCGGAACGGTACGTGCACTTAACCAGCAAAGAAAGTGGTTGGGCCGCAACCAGGGCATCGGATGAAAAGTTTAAAAAATATGAAGGTGCCCTGCCCTCGATGGATTTTTTACCTGTTTGCATCGAGGTTCTTGGCCCGATGGACAACAACACTTCAATATTTTTTAAAAAGATTTGCAAAATGATAAGTGGCAGGTCCGGCGACAGCAGAGAGCTATTTTTCGCCATGAATCATATATCTTGTTTGCTGCAAAGGTTTTTGCGCGTCTGTGTTACCGAAAATGTTCAATTAAACGCCGACGTGAGCGAATAACGAGATATCAATTGTTAACCGATTTTTTCAGATGTTTGACTGTTTAGTGTCACTCATCGCTGATTTGGTTTTAACATACATACATACATACATACATACATACATGCACACACATACATAAAGTATATAGAGGACACATAAATATAAAGAAGGGCAACACTAAGTCAGGAAACTTAATTACATTGGTGACCGCTATGTTAAGAGAGAGAGAGAGGAGAGAGAGAGAGGAGAGAGAGAGAGAAGGATGTACATTAATATGGTGCAAATGTTGTTTGTACAGACTCCATCTTGGCTTTTTCCTGTTCCTTGTTTGTGTTACGTGTGCAGTACATACGTTTGTATCTGTTTGCCTGTGCGTGTGTGTGTGTGTGTGTGTGCGTGTTTATGATGTACGTGTATCCATATTTCACTGCGAGATTCCGTAATTGTTAAATTACAGGTCTAACGCGACGAATACTGTCATCATTCTTTCTTCCGTTGTGGGTGGTCCCATCATCATCATCATCATCATCTTCTTGAAAAGATGGAAAGTGATGACGGATAAAGAGATAGATAGAGAGAGTAAGAGAAAGAGAAAAAGAGAGAGAGAGAGTAACAGAGAAAGAAGAGAGAATGATTATAAGTGAGGGAGCGTATTCATTGGATGCGTGGAGAGGAAAGGATTGTAGCATCAATAGCTATAATGTGTGCTCAGCCTACCAATACTAACGTAATATATATATATATATATATATATATATATATATATATATATATATATTGGTAATAGACCATTGTAATTATATATATATATATATATATATATATATATATATAGGTGTGTGTGTTATTGTATGTATAATACACATATCTATGGAGTATTTTAGTGTATGTATGTATGTATATTTGTATTTTGAGAAATGTTTTAATGTTTGTCGCCAAAAAGTAAGAGGGGCTGTGAAACGCTTGACTTGTCTATGTTTGTCTATGAATGCTTTCTCTTGAATTTTTGTAAAAAATATGGTTCAAATAATAATATTTATAGTAATAATAAAATAATATTTATAATAATAACAATAATAATAAAATAATAACAATAACAAGAAATTGTTTGCAATATTTATAGATTCTGTTTAAACTGAACCAATATTATGTATGTTAACATTGTATTAATATTAATATTAATAATAATAATAAACAATAATAATAATAATAATAATAATAATAATGGTATGAACAAGAGCAATGATGGAAAGCAGAGTATTAAAACTGACCACCAATTCTAACGGTAAAATTTCAAAGTGTACTAAATATAACGATAACAACAACAACAACAATAATAATAATAATATGAATAATAATATGAATAATAATATGAATAGTAAGAATATGAATAGTAAGAATATGAATAGTAAGAATATGAATAGTAAGAATAATCACAGTGGTGGCAAATTCCCTATTTTGGATATAATACACGAGAACCTTCACATCAAGCGCATACCTCGGACGAACATTAATAACAACAATAATAATAATCATAATAATAACAATAACAACAACAATAATAGATGTAATGTTAATAGTAGTAGTAGTAGTAGTAGTAGTAGTAGTAGTAGTAGTAGTAGTAGTAGTAGTAGTAATAATAATAATAATAAGGAGAGAGTGATAATGACGTCATCGTGGTCATCTTCTAACGTTAGCAAACGACATTTACCAAATGCCTTTCGTAATAATAATAATAATGATAATAACAACAATAATAATAATAATAACAGAAAATGTATGAATTTTAATAATAATATCAATAGTAACTACAATAACAGTAGTAGTAGTAGTAGTGGTGTAAGTAGTAATTGTAGTAGCTGTAGTTGCAGCAGTAGTGGTAGTGGTGGTGGTGTAGTCAGCAATGTAAAAGGCGGTAATAGTAGTAGTAGTAGATGCGTAGGTAGTAGTAGTAGTAATTTTTGTAGATGTATTCATTCGTCGGAGCAAGAGAACAGCAGTATGAACGATGATTGCCATGTTACTACTTCTGCTGCTGCTACCACTGCTGCTTTCAATGGTGGCCGTTACTACACTGCTCGGTTTATAAATGCGGCCACTACTACTAATAGTGATCGTAATAATAATAATAATAATAATAATAATGTTTATGGTTACGGAGGTAACGATGATGATGATAATGACGACCAAGTTGTTGTTGTTGTTGGTGGTGGTGGCGGTGACAACGACGACGATGATGGTAGTCGTGATGATAACGATCCGGATGAGGACGATGGTGGTGGTGATGGTGATGATGATTATGACTTTGGGTATAAAACATTTAATAATGGAAAGATTGCTATGGGTAGTAACTCTATATGTTCTAATGGCCATAACAATAATAATAATAATAATAACTGCAATCGCGATAGCAACCATAGACACAACGACAATAAAAACAGTATTGATTGTTACTATCTCAACAACAACATCAACAACAACAACAAAAACATCAACAAAAACAACAACAATTGTAATGCCAGTAACAACAACATGAACAATTGTAATGCCAGTAACATAAGCGATGATTGCATTTGCGCTAGTAACAGCTGCAACATCGTCAACAATAACAGACGCAAAAACAACAACAACATCAACAACAATAACAACAAAGGCATCAACAAAATTAATGTTGTCAACAACAACAACGATGATGATGATGATGAGGAGGATGAGTATTTCAAACACATCGCTGGTTATTATTCTAGCAATAACAATAGCAATACCGCAACTGCTACTACTACTACTACTACTACTACTACTACTACTACTACTACTACTACTACTAATAATAATAATAATAATAAAAATAATTATGACGACGACGATGATGATGACGTCAAAAATGAGCAGCAATTATTTATTGCTAATGGCTGCAGAAGATTATACGAAATAGAAAGATCACGTGATCTCAAGAAAAATACTACTACTACTACTGCTGCTGCTTCTGCTACTTCCGGCACTTCTATTACTACTTCCGCTACTACTACTGCTACCACTGCTTCCGCTACTTCTATGACTACTCTGGCTACTATGGCTACTACTTTTGCTACTACTCTTACTGCTTTTGCTGCTGCTACTACTACTTCTAATAGTAATAATAATCATAATAATAATATCTACTATAATAATAATAATAATTTGCGTCACCAACGAATAAAAGTGGCAGGAGATAAACTTCTGAAAAGGACATCGACAGCATCAACAACAACATCTTCACATACCTCGACTACCATACACAACAACAACAACAACAATAACAACAATAATAATAACAATAATATTAAAATAAATAATAATAATATTAAAAAAAATAATATAAATATTAATAATAATATTATTGATAATGACTATAGCAGCAGAGTGGCACGTCGTCATCAGCAGCATCGCCATCTACTGCATGCTTTGCTTAAAACTTATTACAACAACAACAACAACAATAATAATAACAGTGACAACATTAATAATAATAATAATAATAATAACTATAACATCAACAGAAACGACAGCAATAATAATGTTGATGATAATTTCCAAAGAGATTCCACTGTAACTTCCAGAGCGGTCAAAATGGACAGACGCAACAATCCTCCAGCACCATCAACTTCAATTAACAACAACAACAACAACAATAAAAATAATAACAACAATAATAATAACAAAAACAACAACCATAATCATAATAACCGTAACCATAATTACAACGGCAACAATAAATATGACGCTGACGACAGCAGCTGCTATAACGTTATTGTAGTTGCGCGCGCTAACCGTGACGACGACGACGATGATAATGATGACGATAGTTATGCAGCTGGCGGTAATGATAATGATGAGAACGCAAATGATGATGATGATGATGTTGTGGAGTTTAGTGAGTACCATTTTGGGGTGTTGCAAGGAGGATGGCAGAGATATGCCTCACTGAAGAAGTTATTTGACTGCTGGTTCGTCTTCTTTATATCTTCGACCAGACAGACACTGCACTGCGTATTATTTTCACGCTATTTTGAACTTTCTTTCTTTCTTTCTCTCTCTCTCTCTCTCTTTCTCTCTCTCTCTTTCTCTCTCTCTCTTTCTCTCTCTCTCTCTTTCTCTCTCTCTCTCTCTCTCTCTCTCTCTCTATCTCCTCTCTCTTCACAAACTGGAGAGTATGTAGTATATTGTATGTGCATGCTTTCATTCATGAAAGTGATTCTTCGAACTTTTTTTAGGAACCTTCTTGTTAACATTTTCATGGTTTTTCTTTGTTACCCTAAAAGTCATCTTCGTCATCATCATCATCGTCATCATCATCAGCAACTGTGACGTCATTACCATCGTCATCATAAGTCATGTCCTCATTATCAGTAGCGACATCATCATTATATGTGACATCATTATTGTTATCACCGTCACTCCATCACATTTATGACGTCATCATCATTATCACCATCATCTATGACATCATCGTTATCACCATCATCTATGACATCATCAATGACATGATGATGATGATGATGATGATGCATGCATGCATGCAGGCAGCCAATGGAAGGCCAGCTGAGCAAGTACACGAACGTAATGAAGGGCTGGCAGTACAGGTGGTTCGTTCTCAATCCAGAACTTGGAAGACTTGAATACTTTGAGGTGGTGGTGGTGATGGTGATGACGTTGCTGCTGTTGGTGTTAATGACGATGATGGGGATAATGATGATGATGATGATGATAATGATGATGATGATAATGTTGATGTTGATGATGTTGATTGCAAGAGGAGGAACACAGGACAATGATTGATTGCGTTGAAAATGAAAAAAATACAACTTGAATATTTCCAACTGGATTGCTCTGATGATGACGACGATGATGAGGATTGTTATGACGATGATGATGATTGTTATGACGATGATGATGATTGTTATGACGATGATGATGATGGAGGGAATGATAATGATGATGGATAATGATGGACTGACGGGCGAATAAATAGGCGGATGATAGATTTAAAGTTTGAAAAAAAAAATCTTTCTTTTTTCTTACATGCAGAAAGAAGAACACAAAAAACTGCAGAAGCCCAGTAGAGGAAATGTCATGCTGGCCGTTAGTCATCATCGCCACCATCTATTACGTCATCATCGCCATCATCTATTACGTCATCATCGCCATCATCTATTACGTCATCGTCCCCGGCTATGACGTCACAACATTCATCATCATGATCTTTATCGTCCGCTTTATCATCATCAGCATCGTCATTACAATCGTCGTCATCATCATTTTCATCTCGTGATTGTTAATATAATATATAATATAAATATAAAATAATTAATTAATAAATTAAAATAATATAAATATAATTTTCGTAAATCTCGCACCAGCATCACCATCGTCATCATTTTTCACACCGTTAGCAACCCTAGCCCCGCATCATCGTCATCACCACCGACAACCACATCACTACCACAGACAACCGCATCATCATCACTACCACCAACAACATCATCATCATCACCACCACCAACAACTACACGTCATCATCATCATCACCATCAGGGCGCCGTCATATGTCCGTCTGACGAAGACTCCCAAACGTTCATCGTCAACGCCGTCAATGGCGAAGTTTACCGATTGAAAGGTACCACAACAACAACAACAACAACAACCTTTCAGTCCGTCTATGTTGTTGTTTGTTGTTGTTTGTTGTTGTTGTTGTTGCTACGATCACCGAGTGAATAGATGAATGAATCAT
>NW_008705322.1:822908-875408 GCF_000326865.2 Helobdella robusta | reverse complement strand
AATAATTTGAACTCTGAAGGCAATCTATTCCAAAGTGAAACCCCGGAGGAGAAAACCGATAACTTATAAATTACTAATCTAGGGTAAGGTTGAACATAATCATTCATTCGTCTTAAAACACGTAACTTTTTATCAGGAGCTTTAAAATGAATGGAAAAATTAGGAGGCAATAAATTTTTATATAATTTAAACATAAATTTTAACAGACCAAAATTATATATTTGTTTAATTGTTAATAGATTAGCTTCTTGGTAAAAACTTGAGACATGGTCATACTTTTTCAAGAAAAAAAGACATCTAACTAAACTATTATAGGCCAATCTCAAAGAATTAAGATGGGTCGTGCAACTATTACCCCATAACATTACGCCATATGTTAAATACGGATAAATTAAACTGTAATATAATTTTTTAGTGACATCAAAACTAAGCTTGAACCTCAATTTATGAATGATACCAGTAATTTTAGAAATTTTATTTGATATGTGCATTATATGATTTAACCATGACAAATTGTCTGTAATTACAAAACCTAAAAATTTATTTGTATACACTCTTTCAATACTGTTATTATCAACTTTAATAGAAATCCCTAAATTATTAGTAACAATCTTAGAACCAAAAATCATATAGTTTGTTTTTTTATAATTTATATTTAATTCATTTGATTTAAACCAACTGCATATTTTTTCCATTTCAGTGTTAAATGTATTGACCACAGTATTAATGTCTTTCCCAGAACATAAAATAGTGGTATCATCAGCAAACAATATACTTTCAAATGATTTACTGACAGTGGATAAATCATTTATAAAAATTAAAAATAACAAAGGCCCCAAAACTGAACCTTGCGGGACACCAAATTTAATCAAAACATTCGATGACCGATGATTACCCAAAGCTACATATTGTTTACGATTTGATAGATAACTTTCAAACAATCTGTGTTGTACTCCACGAATACCAAGAGAATATAATTTCCTTAACAATAACGCATGATTGATAGAATCAAACGCTTTAGATCAGTGTCGGGCAACCTTTTTCGAGTTGCGGCGCACTAAGCTTAATTTCCTTTTTTTGCGGCGCACCTGTGGTTCTCACTATAAATTTCCTCGTAGGTAATTAAAATACAACAATAAATACTAGTAAAAATTTAAACATATATATCACATTTTATTAATTTTCAATATTAAATTAACATAGTCAATGCGAGCATTGCGATTGTTTTTGAGAGCATATCAAATCAATACGGGGATGTACTTGTGAAAGACAAACGCGCATCTCCTCATCTATCATTTGAAGTCTTTCGCGCTTCTTAGACTTCATTTCTGTGAGTGTTGAAAAACCTTGCTCACACAGGTAGGAACTTCCAAATGGCAACAATGATTCGATGGCCGCATTACTAAGTTTAGGAAATTTGGAGTTTAAGCACAACCAAAACTCAGATAGCTCCTTTTCAGTGAATAGTCTTTTGAAAACTAAATCGTTTTTTAAATCAATTAAGTTTTCTTGCATTTCTTCTTCCAGGTGTTGAATTTCACAGTGCATAAATGGGTTAACTACCCATTCCATCTTTTCAACGTCCAAGTTAGGAAAATATTTATCAAAAGAAGCGGATAGTAATATCAAAGTTTCTTCGACTTCTTTTTTGATAATAGATTTTGATGGATTCTCTTGAACCATCGGAAAAGATGCAAAATTTTTCTTTAGCAATGTTTAAATTCCATAAGCTGAGTTTTTCCTTAAACGCTTTCAACTTGGTGGAGATAGTGATAATGTTCTCCTGAGCACCTTGCAAATTTAAATTAAGGCTGTTTAATTTGTCGAAAATATCACCCAAAAATGAAACTCGTAACCACCAAACATCACTCATCATGAAAGGAAAATTAATCTCTTCGTTATCAATGAATGCCATTATTTCATTTTTCATTGAAATAAATCGATTTAAAACTTTGCCTTTCGACAACCATCTGACTTCAGTATGAAACAATAAATTTGTATAATCGGAATCCATTGCTTCACAAAATGTTAAAAAATTCTCGATCGAAGAGCATTTGATTTGATGTAATTGACTACTTTGACAACTTCATCTAGAGTTGTGACAAGGATGGGAGGAACCGACTTTGACACTAACATTTCTCTATGAACCATACAGTGAACAAATTTGATATTTGGATTTTTTTTTATGACATGTGCTATCAATCCCTTTCTTGAACCTTTCATAGCTGGAGCTCCATCCGTACAGACGCTAACACAATTTTCCCATCTCAAGTTATACTTCATAACATTTTCATCAACTAATTCAAAAATGTCCGCACCAGTCGTTCTTTGTTTTAATTCTTTACAAAAAAAGTAGTTATTCACAATTTTTCCTGTATCGACGAACCCCAAAAATGCCAGCAATTGAGCTTTATTACTAATATCTGTGGTTTCATCAAGCTGTATAGCCCATTTTGTTGATGAATCATTAAAAGATTTTTTTATTTGCAACTCAATATCTTCTGACATATCTTCAATTCTTCTCGCAATAGTTTTTGATGATAGTGGAATTTTCTTAACCTTCTCCATAGCATCATTCGTTAACATACATCCTGTCACAATTTTTAAAGCAGGCAAGATAATTTCCTCTGCTTCCGCGTGAGCTTTCTTCTTTCGAGCGATGAGTTGAGCTATCATGTAACTAGCTGTTTGAGCTTCATCTGAGGTGGTCATAAATTTCTTGAATTTTTTTGATTGCTTTTGAAAACTTGATCGTATATTTTCAAAGTAGCTTATTGGATTGTTCATCTGCTCCTGATGATTTGTCTCAATATGTCGAAGTAGTTTACTTGGCACCATTGTTTCGTTGCTGAGGGTTTTTAGGCAAATTAAGCAAAACGGCAGTGATGGATCATTAACAGATGGTATAAATCCATATTTGAGATAATCTTCAACGTATTTCCTCTTATTTCCAGTTGATTTTAATATTTTCTTATCTTCATTATTTTCGTTTTGATTTTGTTTATCACTGGCATCTTCTCTAATTAGAAATCTCACCATCTAGTTTTGAGAGAGTTTAGAAAACACACAAATATAATAAAAATATGTTTAAATTAAATAAAAATATGTTTAAATTAAATAAAGTTACCTTGAGTTAAAAGTGAGTGAGAACAGCAATACTTTGACGAAAACTTCGAATAAATTTTTTAAATAAATTTATAATTTTTTTTTGTTTTCTTTTTTTTAACAAGCTTTGTAGCTTTTTGTCTCTATTAATAGACAGCTGTGACAAAGATTGTAAATGAAGGTTAAGTTTTTGAAAAAAATATTCCGAAATATTCTGAATAAAAATTATAAAAAATATTTTTGAAACATTATTTTTAAATTTAACCAAAAGTCCAAAAGTTCTAAATACCTACAAAAATGTTCGCGGCACACCTAGATTCTTCGCGGCACACCAGTGTGCCTCGGCACACTGGTTGCCCGACACTGCTTTAGATAGATCTAAAAATAACCCAATAGTTATCGACTTATCTTCCATTTTACTAAAAATTCTCTCAACAAGATCTAACAACGCCAACTCAGTAGATCTACCTTTTCTAAATCCATATTGAGAATCATTGAAAAATTTGATATGTTTCAAATAATTATTTAAACGATTTGACATGATTTTTTCTAAGATTTTTGACAAAGATGGTAGAATTGTAATTGGTCGATAATTGGACAGCAGATTAGTGAAACCATTTTTATGCAAGGGAATAACTTTAGCAATCTTAAAAATTTAAGATATATATATATATATATATATATATATATATATATAGTATCAAAAACTCGGGATTTCCATCTGCCAATTATTCATTTTCATGCCTTGTAGATTGAGTACTATATGAATATGAATCTAGCAGCAAACTTTCAGCCTAATTCACAATATCATCGCCACATTGCAAAGAAGGGTTAGGGTTTAGTAACTGTGGTAACTATGGTAATACATAATGCAACTATTAGGCCGATCCAAGATGTAATATATCAAAAAGGTCGGTAATGGAAATCCATTACAAAGTTATACATGTTCATGCTCGCGCTCAATTGAATACTACATGAATCTTTAGCAAGTTTGGAAAAAGTGCTATGTATAAATACATATAATAATGATAACAACAACAATAATACATACATACATACATATACAAACACACACACAAACACACACACACACTACATACCAACATACAGTAAGATTAAAGCTGCATAAGAACAACGATGAGGAATATGAGTTCAGTCTGCCAAGCGTCTATGGAAGGAGCATCTTAACTACGCCATGGGTAGAACTTGGAGATAAGGTTATAGTAGTAGTATTTTTATTATTATTATTATTAGTAGTAGTAGTAGTAGTGGTACTAGTTTTTTGTTATTGTTAATGTTGTTTATTAGCAGAAGTAGATTTTTTGAGGTTCTTTGTGTATAAATCTTTGTTGATGAAATTTGTTAGAGATGGTTTTGCTACTGCTACTAATATAATATAACTATTGCTGCTTTTATTGCGTTTGGGAGAGATACAGGAACTGTGTGTTGGCTACGGCAGATAAAGTATGTGGATGGACGATAGGAAAGTGTAGGTATGGTGAGACGTGGTGGTGGGATGAAGATATAAGAAGGGTTTTGGAGGTCAAGAAGGAGAGGTTTAGGGTATGGAGAAGGGACATGACGGAGGAAGCGGAGTTTGAGTATAGGAAGGCTAAGAAGGCTGCAAAACAGGTAGTGGCAACTGCAATGACGAAAGCATCAGATAGGTTATTGAAGGAAATGGAATTTGATGTGAGTTCGAGGAAAATGTTCAAAGTAGCAAAGCAGTCAATTTGGGATAGGAAAGATGTTATAGGGAATGGATGTGTTTGTGATGGATCTGGCAAGTTGTGTATAGATGAGGAGGAAAAAGCTCAGGCGTGGAAAGCTCATATGGAAAGGTTGATGAATGAAGAGAATGAGTGGGATGGAGATGTGGAATCCGCGGTCACACACGGACCTGTAGAGAAGGTGACAATGGAGGAAGTAGAGAAAGCAGTTAGAGAAATGAAACTTGGTAAGGTGACAGGGGTTTCGGAAGTGGCGGCAGAACATATAAAAGCGAGTGGGGTGATAGGAATTGAAGTTATGATGAGAATTGCTAACAGTATGTTTGATGATGAAGGTATACCTGAGGATTGGCGACACAGTGTGTTGGTGCCGTTGTATAAGGGCAAAGGAGATGTGAGAGATTGTGGGTCATATAGGGGTGTGAAATTGCTAGAGCACGGAATGAAGGTAGTGGAGAGGGTGCTTGAGAGGAGGTTGAGAAATATGGTGACAGTTAATGAAATGCAGTGTGGGTTTATGCCTGGTAGGGGAACGGTGGATGCGTTGTTCATGGTGAGAATGTTGCAGGAGAATTATAGAAAGAAGAAACGAAGATTGTACATGTGTTTTGTGGATCTAGAAAAGGCTTTTGATCGAGTACCGAGGAAGGTCATTGAATGGGCGTTGAGGAAGAAAGGAATGAATGAGAGACTTGTTAAAGCTGTGATGCAGCTGTATGAAGGGGCAAATACAAAGGTGAGGGTTGGAAGGAGGATGTCGGACGCTTTTAGTGTTAAGGTAGGAGTGCATCAAGGATCAGTGTTATCACCGTTTCTGTTTGCAATTGTGATGGATGTTGTGTGTGGAAACATAATGGAGGGGTTGTTATTTGAGATTTTGTATGCAGATGATTTAGTCTTGATGGCTGATAGCATGGAAGAATTGCAGTTAAAATTTGACAGATGGAAAAGTGTTATTGAAAAGAAAGGGTTGAAAGTTAATATTGGTAAGACGAAGGTAATGGCGAGTGGGGAAGGTGGGGAGCGAGTGATAAGTAAAATAGACCCCTGTGGGGTATGTGATAGGAGAGTGAAGGCTAACTCAGTATTGTGTATAGGATGTCAGAAATGGGTGCATAAGAGATGTAGTGGTGTGAGGGGGGCACTGAAAAAGGTGGAAGGCACGTTCAAATGTAAGAAGTGTGTTCATGGTGTGATTAATAGGACGGACGCAAGGACGGGGTTGAGTGGTGGTATTGAAAGAGTGGAAAACTTTGTTTACTTAGGGGATAAGCTGAACGCGGATGGAGGATGTTTGAGCGCAGTTACGACTAGAGTTCGTGTAGGATGGATGAAATTTAGGGAACTGGGTGGGGTATTGTGTGGAAAGAAATGGTCAGTGAAGATGAAAGGGAGGGTATATAAAGCATGTTTGAGAGCAGCGATGGTACATGGTGGTGAAACTTGGGTGTTGAGGAGAGAGGAGGAAAGTGTACTGCAGACGGCTGAAAGAGCTGAGGATGATGTGTGGGGTTAAAGTGAAGGATAGGAGGAGTAGTACAGAGCTGATGTCAATGATGGGACTGAATGAGGACATTGTGACATTGATAAGGAGATCGAGATTGCGGTGGTATGGACATGTGTTGAAAAGGGATGAAAGGGTCGGGATTAGGCGAGCGTTGGAGTTCGAGGTTGAAGGAGTGGTAGGAAGGGGTCGTCCGCGATTGGGATGGAGAGAGCAGGTGGAGAAGGACAGGGTGAAAGCGGGGTTGCGTGATACTGAGGTGAGTGACAGATGTGGATGGCGTCGAGGGGTATTTCGGTTTCATCATAGGTAGCCAAACGGCAACCCCCGATCTCGGGGAAAATGTCGTCTAAACGTGTGTTGTTGTTGTTATTGCTGCTTTTATCATTCAATACTGCTGCTGCTGCTGCTGCTACTTCTGCTACTACTACTACTACTACTACTTTATCATCACCATCATCATCATGTTTGTCGTCTGCTTTATTGATGGTCAGGTGAACATAACATGCGAGAGAACAAAGTACACAGCTGGCATCGTCTTCCACACAAAAGTTTCTAACGTTTTATTTATTTATTTATTTATTCATTTGTTCTTCCATTCTTCCAGTCATTTATTCATTCATTCATTAACTGATCCATTCATCCATTCATCAATCCATGCAGCCGTTCTACGGCGGCAAACTGCACAAGATAACAGCTGAGGTTAAAAATCCAGCCGGCGAGTTCATCTGCCACGTGACCGGCGAATGGAATGGCGTCATGGAATTCAATTATGCTAATGTATGCAAATTTATTCAAATTATGTTAATTAGACTGCTGGCTTGCATTTTAATGTTTGTTCACATGCACACACGCACCCACCCACGGACCAGGGCCAAACGAAATTGATAGACACTGGCAAACTGGAGATCAAGCACAAATGCGTTCGCAAAGTTTCGGACCAGGACGACAATGAATCTAGGAGACTGTGGTCGAAAGTTATTGGCTGCCTAAAATCTGGAGACATGAATGGGGCCACTGAATTCAAACATTCGGTAGGTGCCGTTTTTCGTCCGCTTGATTTGTTTCTATTTTGTAACTTAAATCGTTCGTTTGTTTGTCAGATGACTTTACGTATGTACGTGTATGTTAGTTGGCGGTAGGTTGGTGCCAAAATAATGCCGATTTTACTTTACTTAATTTTTCGAGCCCAAAACACTTTCCAAAAGTGAAATTGCACAAGAAGAAGCTAATTGAGACTGCTCGGTGGTCGATCTGCAGCTGCTGAATTATTTCTGATCTGCAGCTGCTGAATTATTTCTGATCTGCAGGCGCTGAATTATTTCTGATCTGCAGGCGCTGAATTATTTCATCACACTTTGTAAAAACGTCGTTAAGCAATTAGTGGAAAGATGAACAAATTGATGAGATGCATCAATAATTAAGTCAACTGCCGGGAGAAAACCTTCCCGCGATAACGTGTTTGCGTGTTGCGAGTGCGTGCGTGTGCGTGTGTGTGTGTGCGTGTGTGTGTGCGTGTATGAGAGAGAGAGAAAGAGAAAGAGAGAGGCGTACTTTTTTTTACGTGTGTTGTTTGTTCACTCTTGTATTAATACTTATTTTGATTTTCAAAGTTGGAAGAAGAGCAGAGAAGGTTGGAAAAGATGAGGAAGGAGCAGAACATTCCCATACAACTAAAAGTAAACTTTCTATTTATCAATTCATTTATTTTATTTATTTATTTTCATTTATTTCATTTTTCAAAAGTGAATTTCCATTCTAATCAAAATTTTTTCTTTCAAAATTGACAAGTACTTTGAACCAAGCCAGCAGCAAGAGTCATGGAAGTTTAAATATCCAATGAAATTAAAGTTCGGCAACATCGATACCGACACAACAACAGCAACAACATCATCATCATCAACAACAATTTTTCATACTACTACTACTACTAATGCCAGTGGGGCTTCTTGCTTATCAAATACCTCTGTTAATGCAACAGCAGTCACAAGTTCTCACTTCAACTCTTACTCTACCAACAACACAACAACAACTACTACTACTACTACTGCTGGTACTACAGCTTCTACTAAAACTACTATTTTTAGTTTAAGTGATAATACTGTCGCTTCTAGCAGTAATAATTCTACTACTACTACCGCTGCTGCTGCTGCTACTAATACAACACCTAGATACTTATCAGCGTTCCTGTAGAAGCTTACTTTTTGTCCGTGATGACGATGATGCCGATGGTGAAGGTGGTGATATGATGGTGAGTATGATGACTACGATGTAGATAATGAGGATGGTAGCATAGAATTCCCGGGTTTGAATACTCACGCATACTCCGATATATTGATTTATGCATACTATATATATATATATATATATATATATATATACATATATATATATATATATATATATAAATTCATTTAGTTGAAATATTTTTGCTGTCAAAAATGACCACGAATAATATATAGAGATAAAATGTGCATGCGATTTTCTAATATTTATGAAGAGTTATATTTTTTTTGTTTAAAAAGTGAATGGCTAATATCATTTCAATTTAGATGGTTTTTTGCATGGATATGTATTTATATCTATCCATGCTCTTTTTTATTCCTCTCCTCTCACTTTTTTCTCTATCTCTCCTTCTCTCCCTGTCAATGCTACCTACTTCCCATATTATAGATCATTCGTTCGTTCGCTTGTTATCCGTCACACATGTACAAATGCTTTTGCGTGTATTAAAATTACAATATTAAATAAATCATTTTTTTTTGTACGATGTAAGTATATGTATATATTTAATTATGGAAAGAAATGTATGGTATGGCGTTATATCTATGCATATTATATATATATATATATAATATGGGTATATATGATTATATGATATATGCATGTATGTATTTATAATTCATGTAGATCTTTTAAGAGTAAAAAATTAGACCTTTAATAAGTTGTTTAGTTTTGTTGTGTGTGTAAATTTATAGTTTTTTCCTCTCTGATTTTCCTACGTTTGAGTTTATTTAACCTTTAATTATTAATTTTAAAATAAAGAATAATACGGATGAAATTTTTCTTGTTTCTAATTATTTATTTAGTTTTTTTTTTTAAATTAATTTTGGAATTTTGGGGGTAATGAACGATAGAATTCTCCTTTGATTGCATAACTTATTTTAGTGATTTTCATGATTTAAATGTTTATTTGCCAGCACTTTCTTTGTCTTACTCTTTTTTTTTTAATACAAACCGACCCCCATTGCACAGACCATCTTACTGGGTAATATTATATAGCGCCCTTTCACAAAATCTCAAAGGCTCTGAAACAAAAATCACAAGAGATAACAACATGGATATATATATATATCCATAGATATATATCAGTGATGACGTAAGTACTCAAAAAATGTACTTAAGTATAAGTACTAAGTACTCAGTAATAAAAGTACTTAAGTATAAGTACTAAGTATCAAAACAAATTGTATACTTGATACTTATAAGTACTAAGTATAAGTACTAAGTACCTAAGTACATACCATGGTTAATTTGAAATATTTATAAATTTATTAAACTCAGAAATCAACTCATTATTTACAGTAATTTATTTACATCAATAAAAGAGTTTGTTCTTTTTGAGTAAAAGTAAAGTTTCAAATGATTTATCACTTAAACGATTTCTTTTAGGAGTGAGAATCATTCCAGCCTGGCGGCTAAATATACGTTCCACAGGTGCTGATGATGGCACAGTGGCATTGTACTTCAAAAACACTTGTGCGACAGCAGGATACCTAAGGAACAATAATATAGTTGTTAACCGAAATAGCAAATTATTAATTTGTTATTAATACTTGAGAATAAAAATGTATTAGAAAATCAAGCATATACATATTATACATATATAATATATTACAGAAAAATATTGATTACCTTTTGAGTTGTTCCATATCATTATGAAGGATCACTAAGATATTGCAGTCCTTCAACTTTTTCATTCGATCGTGATTCGGAACTTGGTTCGTGGAAACAATAAAAATCTGCACTAGTACAACCTCTAGTATTTCTGTCTTCATAAACTGTTGAAGAATTGCTCATTCTGACCACTTCTGCTAGAAACAAGTCTTCAACTTGCTCACGAACTGATGATTCTATCCACCTGATTTTAAAAAAACGGATGGCTGATCGAAGCCACAACAAATGCTCTCATCTTGCTGTTGCTTGAAATATCTTTAAAGTCAATTATATCGCCAAAGCGTTTATCCATGCCACATTGAAGAGCAGAAACAAGAGCTGAAGTGTACGATGGAGTAAAAGATTGCAGTTTTCGCTGTATAACAAATATAGTTGGTAAGACAGCACCAAAATAAGACTCCATTGAAACCTCACCTTGGAGCTTGTCCAATGCTAGTGAAATTGGTCTCATCAGTTCCAACCACTCATTAAGAAAACTCAAATCTATATTGCTGAACTTCGGCAGCTGCAAACGTTCCATCACAACATTTACTTTATCGCGAAGACTATATATAATGCTATAACAGTCAAATTCAGAATTCCAGCGTGTCCCATTCGGTTTGGGTATTGTTCTGCCTAAGATTTCATGCACAATTTCAGCAGCTTTTGAACTCTGGTGTGATGCGGTGCTGAGAGAGACACACTTACTGGATACTGATCTATATATTCTTTTGTAGTTTGAATCATTATTCAAAGCTTTACTTGCATCAGTTGTAGCAAGCAAGTTTAGAGTGTGTGAAAAGCAAGATACATGAGAAGAAGATAAATTCCAGAGCTGTCATCTATATTACTTACCAAAAACTTATCACCAATCTCGACTGGAGTCATTTCTGTATCATCATCATCATCAACATCTATGATATAGATATATAGATGTCAGAGTGATGTGAGTTAACCACCTTTTAATGACTCAATTAGCCAATGGTTATCTTAACATCCCGCTATCCATGACTAAACAAGAACAAATGTTGATAAGAGAGATAAACAAGAATGTCAATGTGAAAATGTGTGTGTGTGTTTTCATCACAGTTTTCAATTTTTAAATGTTGACATTATCTTATTTTTGCTTAAAATTTTTCTGGTACTTACAGGAAAAATTTATTACTTATAAGTACAAGTACTGAAAAATGTACTTAAGTATAAGTATTTAAGTACAGGTTTTCATATGTACTTAAGTATAAGTATCTAAGTACTACATTTGTACTTAAGTACGTACTTAAGTACAAATGTACTTAAGTACTCGTCATCACTGATATATATATCAGTGGGTACCAATGAGACATTGAACAATCGTTGTGTAAAGAGGAACGTTTTCAGTTCTTTCCCGTAAAATGAAGTTGAAGGAGTGCCCAGTTCC
Source organism: Helobdella robusta (assembly GCF_000326865.2). NCBI lineage: Eukaryota > Metazoa > Annelida > Clitellata > Rhynchobdellida > Glossiphoniidae > Helobdella > Helobdella robusta. Next base: position 863,716 of record NW_008705322.1, on the reverse strand, counting down.
AAGGCTAGTCATTCCTTACAGATGGCCCAACAACCGAAAACAGATCCGTACAATGTTCGTTCGTTCAGATTTTTATGGCGTTTTAACAGGTTTTTACGCTATTGGGAGAAACTTTTATTTAATTATTTATTCATTTTATATATATCTTTATAATGTACATTGAAGGTAGTAGGGCTGACTTCATTATTATTACTATATACTTTATTATATATAGTAATAATTATTTTTATTACTGTTTAGGCAATGATAATACTATTTTTATTAATGATAATATTAGTATTTCACTTGTGATTGCCTACTGATTTATCTCAGCCATTAATTTGGCACGTAATGCAAATTTTTATTATCATTAACGTTTTTGATATTTAATTATTATAATTAATATTATTAATTGTAATAAATATTGTGGTCCCTCTGTCGAAAGCCCTCTTGAGAATGAGAGTGGGACAGTGAAAATGTTCAAACGCGTGATACATTGCATGAAAATAGGCATTTTAAATATAAAAAGCGATTCTGTAATTTAGAAAAAAGTACAATTTTGCGATACATTACATCAAAAAAAAATTGATTAATTATTGGGACATCTCCGATTCTTGCGCTATCGAGAGTGTAGCTTCTATAGAGCTATCGCGATTTGTCGGCGTTTTCAAACATTTGGAGGGCCGGCTGTCGATGTTTTATTTTTTCTCCGGACGAGAAGCATTAGTTTTTCATTTAAAGAGAAGATTTTTACAAGATATTTTACTCGAAATCAAGAACGTTTTTTTAAATTTTATTGTTTTCATACGTTTTATTTAATAAATTGGCCATTTAGATTGTGAAAAGTTGCGAGATGTTTGCCGAATTAAATTTTCTTTCAGGCTGTTCGGCTTATTATACTTTATGACTGCCTGGTTGAGCACTAAAATTAGTTTTGAAAGGTTGAAAGCAGTTTATTAACTTAATTAACTTATGTTCTTTAAATAATAAATGAACATGTTCATTAAGAAAAATTATTTATTAAATGTTTATCTTTATGTAGTTAAAATTGTTTTGTAAAATATTTATGTAATTTACTGAGTTGAGACTTGAGTTGTTGTTTTTATAAGAATTTTTTTTTATAAAAGTTTATTTATGTAATTACCTGAGTTGATAGCTTATTAACTTTTAAGTTCTTTAAATAATTGAACATGTTCATTATGGGAAATTTTTTATAAAAAATTTATGTAATTAACTGAGTTAAAAGCAGTTTTTTATTAACTTATTGAAATTTGAACATGTTGTTTATTGAGAAACATTTTTTATAAATTTACTAAGTTGAGAGTTGTTCATTAAAGAACAGTTTTTGTAAAATCCTCACGCAATTAGCAAAGTTAAGAGCTTATTTTATTAACAATGTTTTTTAAATCGTTGAACATGTTGTTCTTTAAGAAACATTTTTTATAAAATGTTATTGTAATTAGTTAAGTTGAAAGAAGTTTATTTACTTATGTTCTTTAGATAAATGAACATGTTCATTGTAATGTAAATAATCTAAGTTGAAAGATAAGTGAACATGTTGTTCATCAAGAAACATTTTTTATGAAAGGTTTATGAAGTTAACTGGATTAAGAGTTATGTAGTTAGCTAAGTTGAGAGTTTATTACCTTATGATGTTCTTTAGATAATTGAACATGTTGTTATTAAAAAACACTTTTTTAAATGTTCATGAAATTAACTGGATTAGACTTTTCATTGAGTAAAATTTTTTATAAAAAATTTGTTTAAGTTGAGAGCTTATTAACTTATTTTCTTTAGATAAGTGAAAATTTTTATTAAGAAACATTTTTTAACAAAATGTTTATTTAATTAACTTGGTTGAAAGTAGTTCATTAAGAAAATTGTTTATAAAAGTTCTTGTAATTAGCTTAGCTAAGTTGAGATTTTATTAACTTATACTCAAATTAAACATGTTATTCATTGAGAAACATTTTTCATGAAATGTTTGTGTAATTAACTAATTTGACAGCTTATTGGCTTGAGTTGGATGTAATTGGCTAAGGTGAGAGCTTATTAACTTAAATTGAGAGTTTATCAACACATATGTTCTTTCAATAAATTGAACATGTTGTTCAGTAAGAAACATATTTTATAAAATGTTTATGTTTTTTGAATCTTTTAAATTTAAACTGAGAAGCACTATCATTAAGACGGCATGTTGACTTTTACTTTTGTTGTTTCTAGGAAATGTCTTGGTTGATTGAATGTTTAGAAATAATATTTTGCAAGATAAGATGCATTATCATTAAGATAGGGAGTTGAAGTTTGTACAAATAGCGTTTACATGGTTATTTCTTTCAAGTTTTTTTTTATATTTCATAAGCATCTCTAAAATTAGATTTGATGTAAATGCTTAAAATGAGGATTGCAGAAGCATTTAGCTGCTTTTATATTCAATTTGTATTTATTGCTTTATTTTGTATTTATCTGTTCCTTCATTTTTGTTTATGTTTGTGTATCGTTTGTTTACATTTTTGTTTATTGTATTTGTATGTTTCTTCTGAATGTTTCAGTTTGATTGCATTCATCAATGTGCCAGTCTCCATCATAATTTCCAGTGCACTCCTTAAAAGTTAGTAAAGAATAGTTAGCTGCTCGTCAATCTGATTGTGGGACTGAAAGTTTCCAAGCCACAGTATGATCAATTATTATTTATTTACTGTCGAATTTGACTGAGCGTCTTTAATAAGTTATTTCATTATAAAAGGCCATTCAGTAATTATGTCACACCCGACCACAGACCCCTCCCCCATTCTGTAACATAATCTGTTATTATTAGATTATAGATAACATCATGAGGTAAGTACAAAGTATTAAATCAGAATAAAAATGTCTTGTAACGATTCTACAGTTCGCTCCACACTGTCTACATTCAATTCTGTACACCAAAAAATTATATGTTTTATTTTCTGTTGCATAATATTAAAATTCTCTCTTTCTCCTTGCAGCTAATCTGACTGGTCTTGTACGTTTCACGGTTTGTTCTATGCCGCATGTTCGGGTGTGAGTCTTCAAGGCATGGTACAAACCACACTTCTTGCAGATTAAAAATGCGTTCTATAACTTACCTTTGACCAAAACGACAGCAGTTTGGCAGCATTCTTCGGCTTCACATTGCCTAAATCACACAGTTTCTTCTAAGCTAAGTCAGTCACTTCATCTTTAGCTTTCACGCTACACCAAAACGCATTTGTATCTGACAGCAGAGAAACCCCTCCATTTCCCTGCTATCCTCTTCCCCCAACGTGACATAATTTGTGGCTGTCCCCTAAGTTATTAAGTCGATGGGGTTGCACGTTGGATGCTGATCATTAACTTTGACAGAGTTTTAAGAAATTTATCATGCGTTTTAGGCCGATAAGGTTTGAGCGTTAAATATGACAACAAACTTGTGACTAAACGTATTTTTTAAGGAATTTATTATCAATCAAACAATTAGTTTATAAAGCAATATTTCCGGAATGTTCAACAGCGCTCATCAATGAATTTTGCAAACAGATGGGTTTTAAGATCCACTCTTAATTTCTTATATGATGGAGAAGTAGTTAGAGAAGGAGGTAGAGAGTTTCCAGAGAGAAGGGACAGGGTTAGGGAATTTTATATAAGCTGTCGGTAAGTCGATAAGGTTTGGGCGTCAGATATGACACAAAAACTAACTTGTAATTGAGCGTGTTTTTTTTACGAAATTTATTTTAAAGCACCAGTAAGTCGATAAGTTTTGAGCGTCAGATGTGACAAACTAAACTTGCGGCTGAGAATTTTTTTTCAGGGAATTTCATTAGAACTCGGTAAGTCGTTAAGGTTTGAGCGTCAGATATGACAAAAACTAACTTGTGACTGAGCATACATTTTTTTTACGGAATTATTAGGCGCAAATAGGTCGATAAGTTTTTGAGCGTCAGATATGACAAACTAAACTTGCGAATGAGCGTGTTTTTTTTTATGGAATTTTATATAAGCTCTCGGTATGTCGATAGGATTTGAGCGACAGATATGACACAAAAACTAAGCTTGTGACTGAGCATAAATTATTTTACGGAAGTATTTTAAGGCGCCAATAGGTCGATTAGTTTTGAGCGTCAGATATGACAAACTAAACTTGTGACTGAGCGTATTTTTTTATGGAATTTTATATAAGCTCTCGGTAGGTCGATAAGATTTGAGCGTCATATATGACAAAAACGTGACTGAGCGAAACTTTTTTACAGAATTTTTTAAGGCGCCACTAAGTCGATAAGTTTTGAGCGTCAGATAATGACAAACTAAACTTGGGATTGAGCGTGTTTCTTAATGAATTTTATATAGGCTCTCTCGGTAAGTCGATAGGATTTTAGCGTTGGACGTAACACAAAAAATAAACTTGTGACTGAGCGCAATTTTTCTGCGGAATTATTTTAGTGTGTCGGTAAGTCGATAAATTTTGAGCGTCAGATATAACAAACTAAACTTGTGACTGAGCGTGTTTTTTAGGGAATTTTATATAAGCTCTCGGTAGGTCGATAAGGTATGAGCGTCGGATATTGCACAAAAACTAAGCATGACGGCGTAAATTTTTTACGAAATTATTTTAAGGTGCCAATAGGTCAATAAGTTTTTATGAGGCCGCATTTAGGAATTGTAAAAAAAATGTTTTATATGACGCACAATGACCTATGTTACAGTTTTTATAGTTTCGAACATCCTGACAGTCTGTTTTCTTATGGCTGATATATTTTTAAAAAGGTAATTTAATTCTACGTAAATGTTAGAAATATTTTTTGAGGCCGCAATTAATAATATTTTTTTAATCAATTTTTATGCTCATTTTCTGTGTATTTCTTTTTATTGTTCAATTCATCATACAATCATGGTTCGTACATACGTTACTTAAATACTTAGAATACATACTTTTCATACACTTCAATGATCAGTTAAGCATTTTATATTGCTATACAATTTTTAGTAACATATATGAAAATTTCTTTTCCTCTCTTTTAAAAATTCTTACAGTTACGGTGGTGATTATATCTCTAATTTCTTATTGAAAAACATTGTTCATAGTATTTTAACGCTTTTGTATTATCAAATTAATTTATTAAAAATGGTTATTTTCCTAAATGTTTGAAAGTTTCTAAAATATTACCATTATTCAAATCAGGTGACCGTCATTCTATCGATAATTATCGTCCTATTTCTTGCTTGTCTAAATTGATTGAATAAATTATTCTTAATCGCCTTAATGGTTTTTTTAATTGTTATAATATTGTTAGTTTCTAGCCAAATGTTTTTCGCAACAAACTATCAACTGAATTTGCTGTTGTCGATGTCATTAATTTTGTTTCACTTGCCCTTGAATCCAAAAAATATTCTAAGTCGTTTTATTGATCCGTGTAAAGCTTTTGATTCTCTTGATCATGTTATTTTAATGTTTAAGTTGTATTCGTATGGTGTGCGGGGATTGGGTTATGATTGCTTTTCTTCATATTTAATTGATCGCTTTCATTTTGTCTGTATCAATAGTTCTAAATCTTTGCTGTCTTATATTAAATCGGGTGTCCTTCAAGGTTCTGTCTTGGGCCCCTTGTCTCAATGTATATATTAAAGATTTTGCTAATTTTTTGAAATCCGTACTGTTTGCTGATGATGCAACCTTTATTCTCATTCAAATTTATTTATGGTAAGTTATTCGAAAATTTTGGACTTATTTATAGGTTAAAGTTTAAATTTGTTATATCAGCCCTTTATATTTTTTTAATTTTACTTTATTTGACCTGCTGTATCTGTTTTAATTTATTATTTATTTATTTTATGTTTATCCGTGATATGCGTTGAAAAAATTTTAAATGAAAATTTTGATTTTTTGTTGTTACCTCAATTCACTTTTAAAAGTGTTTTTTAAACAATGATTTACTTTCATAGTTGCCGTGATTTTGTTTGAAAGTTTAAATTTTTTTAACTTAAAAAATGTAAAAATTTTTAAATTTAGAAATTATAATATGTTATTTTATGAAAAAAAGAAACTGGTTAGTCATCCATTTGTTGTAAAAATGATATAAAATGTCTAACAGATTGCAGGATGGTAAGTTTAGAATTTTTTATCTGGGATGTGCTCAATTTTCTCGTTCGTCGTGCGTTCCCAATTTGATAATAGACGAAATTGTCACTAATTTTGAGAATTTAATCCGGAGTATATACAACTGCCGTTCTAATGGGCCCAGTGGTTTTTCATCACATGTTCTCAACGAAAAGATCTCACTGCTCGTTCCAGAGTATGCCAGCCATAGAAGCTACAACTATGATCGCGATGGGAAAAAAAATAAGAATGTTTTGATTCTGAGAAAAGTAAACTTAACTTCATCCGGTTACTACGCTAATTCTGATTATCCTCAAATTGCAAGTGTTAGATATTTTCTTAATGTTGCAAATGAGGAATTGAGAATTGTGGATGCCGATGACGATGAATACGAAGATGGCGAAGAGATCAGAAAATTTGCTAATCCCAATCCACTCATTGTCATCAAACTCAAAGATATAATTTCCTGTTCTCAGGTTATTTTAAAGTTTTTAACTAAGAAATTCGTCTTAATCAACAGATTATTTGTTTATATGCTCCTATAGGGGATAAAAAACCCATCATACATTGGCCTAGTGACACCGGGGTCATCACCATGGTTGACCACTCATCTACAATCGTCATCATCACTGCCTGCACATGTGAGCAATGGTAGTAGTACCAGTGGAATGGTATTGAATTGTCACTTACTGAAATGTGATAGTGAATCTGAAGTTAGTGAAGTTATTATCATTAATTTTTTTTTTATTTACTCATTTATTTATTCATTCATTCACCCATTCATTCTTTCAATCATTCATTCACTCACTGACTAGGTGCTGGAAATAATGAGATCTCTAAAGAATGCACTCCAGCTCTTAGCAGCACCTCCGCCACCATCGTCATCATCTCCAACGTCCTCATTGTCATCATCAGCTCAACTCCCTCCTTCGTCATCTTCTTCATCATTATTTTCATCATCATCTGTAACTACATCTGCTTTCAACAACTACATCCACAACGATAAAGACATCACAGACAATAATTACAACAGTAACGATAATGTCCTCTTCAATGCGGTTCTCAGTAACAATGCGGCCATAGAGAGACTTAATACGTTGTGCAAAGAGATTCAGAGTAAGCTAAATAACATTAATCTAATGTTTAATTATAATTAGAGATTGATTTGTTCATTTATTTATTTATTTATGATGATTGTGACAGTAAGGCTGTTAAATTATGACATAAATAAATATAGCAGCAGCTGCTAACTAACCAGTTCATCATCATAATATTTTTGTAATTTAATAATTATATTGTGTTATAATAATAATATTATTATTATTATTTAAATATAATTATTTCATAACTATCCAGATAGGTCTTTTGCTGATGCGCACGTCATGCTCCAGCTATTCATTGAGAGGTTCCATCCAGAGGAGCAATCTAATATCCTGAAAAAAATTCAGGTCGTTCACGTCGTTGTTGATGTTATTAGCTGTTGTTGTTTATGTTATTAGTTGATGTTGTTGTCGTCATTGTATTATTATTAATGTCAGGATTGTTGTTTTTTTGTTGATGTTTATTAGTTGTTGATGTGATGATGATGATGGTGACGTGATGATGGTAATGGTGCTGATGTGATGATGATAGTGGTAATGATGTTGATGTGGTTATGATGTGATGCGTTGTTTTGTTAGTGTTGCTGATGAGTCTTTCTTGTGTCAATGACTGAAATGCAAGTAAGTAATAGAATGGAATTGGTTGATTGATTGAGTGTTTGAATGCATTTATGCATGCATGTATGTATGAATGAATGAGTGAGTGAGTGAATATATAGATAAATTATTGAACGAAGGAACGAATTAACAAAAAATTAGGAGAAATATGAAATATATTTTGAAACGTTAATACAGGAAGCTGGTTGTGAAACTCTCCAAGAAGCTAATGAGGTCATTGTGAGTTGTCTTCTGCGATTGGTCGAAAATAAATCTAGGTCAAATGTATCTACATCATTGTTGGGAGTGACTAAAATTTCATCATCAGCAGCAGCATCATCATCATCATTTACTGCTTGTGTGAATTCATCATCATCATCGTTGTCGTTATCATTATCTGCACAGCTCCTGACAACATCTTCGTCGTCATCATCATCGGCAGCAACAGCATCGTTGCCAGTACCATCAAGACCATTATCATCGTTGCAGTTGTCGTCGCCAACATCTCCCTCATCGTCAGGCTCTCATCATCATCAACAACAACAACATCATCCTACTCAACAACATCATCATCTTCATTATAGTCAACAACAACATCATCATCAACAGCAAAACCGTTATCATAATCAGGATCAACAATACAGTGAAAATTTAAATATTAGATCTATGTAGGTTCTTTGTGTTTTCGATGTTGTTGAGGATGTTTTATTTGTTTCAATGATTTTGTTGTTGGTGCTGTTGTTTTTGGTTTTTGAGTTTGTGTTTGTCTTTTTTTTGCGTTCAACTGCTGTTCTGCTGTTTAGGTTTTCATGTTTATTTAAATCCATTGATGTTCATTCCTTCAGGTTCATGAGTGTTGGGAACCAACCTGAAAGGAAGAAAAAGTCGCCAACAACATCGACAACCTCACTGACGACAACAACAACATCTTCAACAACAACAGCATTCGTGACGTCGCTGGCAACATCTCCAAAAACATCTCCGACAACGTTGCTGACAAACAATCGAAATGACAAATCACTGGATCAGAGTGTCAAGCAAGTGATTCAGCAACGCCACGAACAACAGCAACAACAGCAACCAAATGATCTAGTGGATTCCTGGAGACTTGGCCTATTGAGTAAAGTTGTTACTACAAGCAAAGCCAGCCTATCTGGAGGTGTGCTGTTGTTAATTAGAGAGGCAGAGGGGGGCCAGCTGCAGACGGCCCGCGAGTTACCCTTAGCCGCCCGCGGCATGATTTCGGCTTGTGAAAATTTGTTTAATCAGCAGCAGTGTAGAGATGAGATACATATTTCATGATGAACTTTGTTAGCAACGTTAGGAGTAAGTAGATGCAGTATCTTGCGTCAAAACTCGTTCTTTTGAGAATCAAACAGATCTGAGTTAGCCTATAAGTTTAATCAGTGTTTGTCATATTTGCTGCTGTGTCTCGATCGTTGCACGTTAATTTTCTGTCCGTTCTCTAAACTTCTCAACAATGATCAGCGGTGATGGAGGTTGAGAGTTTTCAGATTTATGGGCTGAGAAATAATTTTTTGTAGAAAGTTGCAGCAAAATTGTTTCTCTCATTTGAAACGTGAACAATAATGCATACAAAGTATAAAACTCCTTGCAGAAGCTCCTGAAAAATGTTGGCTGAAACTAATTGATCTGCAAACATCAGGTATAAATTGCAATTTGAAACTCCAATTTTATTGAGTTTTTTAAAAACTTTCCAAGAGAATTATAAACTTGAAAGGAAATGCATTGATATATTTGCCGCTATGTTTGGAGGGAGGCACGTTCAGATGTGAGCAGACATTTTTAATCATGTGCATATCAATAAATCAAAACTGAAGAACAAACGTTTTTTTAAAAATTGTTATAAGAATTTCAACAAGCAATATTTGAAACAGCCGTTTAAAAATTAGTGAGTTTCAGTCTTAGCCATCTTATTAGGGTTCCGAAAGTTCAGCCCTCCGTGCCCCAACTTTTGGTCCTATGGTCCCTCTTTGAAGAAAGAAGTTGAGCAACACTCTTGTTTATGACGTGTTTGTGTTTTATCGTGCTGTTGATGTCATCATTGCTGTTATAGAAATTTATGTTATTGTTTTCTCCGTCATATTTGACGTATTTGTGGACAACCACCACAACCTCAAACTACCAGTGAACTACCCACGTTACTTGAAAGAGCTTCGCCATCAGACGCCGGTGAAAAAAATGAACCACCTCTGGAGGAAGGCCATCGCCGACACCCTCTACCTCGTCAAAATCAACAAGAAGAATAACAAAAATAATAACAAAAATAATAATTTCGACAAGCGTCGCCACAGCAGCAGCCATAGTTTGCACACTGAGGATGATGATGAGGAGCAATGCAGTGAGTTTAGTTCAATTTTTGTATTGCCGTTTCTCAAATTTCAATTTTGACGTATTTTAAATACATTTAAACGTAATTCAATTGTGATATATGTCGATAATATTGATATTATTTTTCTTATTTTTAGTAAAACAGGTGAGGCCATTAAAAGTGAACTACGATGAAATCACTCCATGCCTGAGGAGAGTGTCAGTTGTCTGGGATAGGATGCTGAAGCGTCACTACCACCAGCTCAACAACAACAACAATAATAATAATAATAATGGAAACAGCAACAACAATAGCAATATAAATAACGACAATGATAATAGCGGCATCATCAACAACGATGACGATGATGATAATAGTGATAATAAACTAAATAATGAAGAATGTTTCTGTGGTGGTAATGATAATAATGATGATGATGGTGGTGATAAAAGCAGCAGCCATAGAAGTGAGAGTGGTAGTGTTAATGGTTGTAATACAGGTAACAATGATGATGATGATGGGGGGAGTGATGATGATGATGACGGTGACGGTTTAAAGGATGATAATTTCATCAGTGGTGATGTCAAACATCGCAGCGATGATGATGATGATGACGACGATGATGATAGCAACCTCAACAATGATGACGACGAAGATGATGATGATGTCAATCATGTGTACACTTGGGCCCACATTGTTGAAACAGTAAGGGCTGGTAGGTATCTTGTTATCATATTTTTTTTTTTTTTTAGACAAATTTATTTAGACAAAACTGGGAGACACAGAAACTTAAAAAAACAAGCTTGTATGGCCACCCTAACCAAAAATATAGTGTCCACTTAAAAAATATTCAATAAGAAAAACATACAAATACATTCTTACAATATATAGACACAATACATCCATGAAGTCACATCATATATATAGCTTACAATGCAAAATAATCCAACAAATATAAGCACAAACTTAAGTTTATGAAATAATGTCAATAAATATCAGTAGGAAAATAATCATGATGAATACAATTAAAAATTTGCTTTTTAAATTGAGTGATGCTATTTATATAATGAAAATCAGAAGGTAACAGAAACCATAATTTTAAACCAAAAATAAATATAGTTGAAGAAAATAAGGCAGTTCTTGACTTGACAATATGATATGGCAGTGTTTGACGAGTAATTCTGAGAGAATACGAAGACGAATTGATCAAAAAAGAATGAAATTGCAAATGTTTTTTTAAAACAATTAATTTAAATAAAAATAATAGTACTCGAAATAAATAAAGTTTAGAGACTGTTAAAATCCTAGATTTGGAAAAACAATGAAACACGGTCAAATTTTCTTAAATCGTAATAAATCCTAAAAAAATAAAACAAACATTTATCAAGTAACACAATATGAGATTTAACATGACGACCCCACACAATGATGCAATATATTAAATGTGGATAAAAAAGAGTATAAAATAGCTTAAGAATTACAAATTTTGGTAAAATATAATTTAACTTATAAAGAATACCCAAAATCTTTGAAATTTTTGTTGAAACATTAATGATGTGATCTTTCCAACACAAATTGCTTGTCACAGTAACCCCAAGAAATTTTATTTTGTCTAATCTTGTTATTTGATTATTGTTATAATATAGGGAAAAGTTTAGAAGATTTGTAACAATTTTTGGACCAAAAAGTAAAGCATATGTTTTTGAGATATTAATTTGCAGACCATTATTGAACATCCATGAGCTAACTCGAGACAACTCTTGATTAAGAGTTTCTTCGACTACCCGCAATGATTGATCAGAGGCTAAAATGGTGGTATCATCTGCAAACGTTATATATTTAACTGGCAATGGTAATTAACAAGATCATTTATGAATAAATTGAAAAATAAAGGACCAAGTATCGAACCCTGGGGAACACCAGAGCTGATAGGCATCAAGGTAGAATTAATTGAGTTAATAGTAACATATTGATAACGACTTTCGAGGTAACTTTTACACCACTCCAACATTGTTCCCCTTATATCATAATGTGATTGCTTAATTATTAACAATTTATGATTGACAGTGTCAAAAGCTTTACTGATGTCAATAAAATTTGCAATTGTATGTTTTTTAGAATCAATATTTTTTGAAATATATAACGTTAATTCAAGGATAGCAAGCTCAGTCGAGCAATCCTTTCTAAAGCCATACTGGCAATCTGACAAAATATTGTGGTTATTTAAAAAGGAGGTCAGATAATTATGCACAACTCCTTCAATCAGTTTTGAAAATGATGAAACCAAGGATATTGGACGATAATTATTAATTAAATCTTTAGGGCCTTTCTTATGTATAGGGATAACCTTGGTTATTTTTAAACACTTTGGAAACGTTCCTGATTTTAATGATAAATTAATGCAATATGTTAAAGGTTTAATTATTGTAGAAATAACGTTTTTTATGACGAAATTAGATATTCCATCATGACCAGTAGAATTAGAATTCTTCAGCCCATGAACAATATTTAGAACTTCAAATTCATTAGTCTCACATGTTGAAACTGAGGATGAAACAGGATTGTTCAAATATTGGGTAACATTCCTATCATTAACATCAACATTGATGCCATCAACCAAATCAGTGAAATATTTGTTTAAAGAATTTGCAATCACCTCATTGTCATAAGTTATATCACCGTTTATTTTTCTTAACTGATTTGGGCTTGCAAACATCAATAATGGCGGTATGAATAAATTTAAGAAAGGCATCAAAAACAAATTCAACATCAGAAGATTCCAAAATAAACGACCAATCTACAGAATTTAATTTTGTATTAAGCTCAGCTAAGTTATTTTTTGAATAACACAATCTAGGAATTTGAACAATATTATCGGTGTCAACACTCTCATTAATCAACGAAAAAATTGGCAAATGATCAGACAAATCACTATAAATGACACCCGCGGAGTGGGGGGATGGATTATTTGTAAAAATATTATCCAAAAGGGAAAAACCGTGATTAGAAATTCTTGTGGCTTTTGTAATAAGTGGAAAAAAATTTAAAGAATAAAAAGAATTAATGAAATATGTTACTGAATTTTTGCAAACAGAATCAAGTAGTTTCATATTATAATCCCCAAGAATATAAACAACCTTATTCTTGAGACTTCTACAGTTTTTGATTACATTAAAAAAATGATCAAAAACAGTCAGGGGATCAGAGTCCGGAGGCCTGTAGAATACAATTACAACAATGTTGAAATGTAACCCAATATTGACTTCAATGGCCATTGACTCATAGGTATCTGAGGATGATTTTAAAACATTAATTTCATGATAAACTAGGTCATCTCTAATAAATAATCCAACTCCACCACCACGCCTGTTATGTCTATTGTTATAAATAAAATTATACTTTGGAATAACAGTAAGCGGACCCGTAGTATCCGTTAACCAAGTTTCTGTTACAGCAATAACATTAAAATTAATAGTACATTGATTAAGAAAAATTTCAAATTCACTAATTTTGTGAAACAAACTTCTAGCATTGACATGTAATAAACTGGTAACACCAGAATTGAATAATGAATTTAAGTTGGTAGTATTATAAAATTTACATGAATTAAATAAATGATAAAAATAATTCAAGTCAGGATCAAAATTACTATCCATTTTGAGCTATTGTGTTGACCGGGTTGGTAGAGGATTTACGATGTGAAGAAAACGACCACTCACGAACTCTCACATGCTCTGGCCAGGAATCCATGTCCTCAATCACATTGGCAAATTTTATATCTACGCACAACCTGAAGGATGTTGACTTGTCCAAAGACGTTGGTTTAGTCTCGTCTGTGGAGAGATTCTCCTCATTACCATCTTTTTTGAGTACTGGTGTTTTAGTTCCTTTGTCTGACTTCTTAAAAACAGGAAAACATGAAACAGTTTCCACATCAAGTGACTTCAAGTATTCCACAATGTTGTCCTTAGTGCATCTTGCCACATTACCAATATGATAGAATTTTTTCTTTGTAACGGCTTTGTTTGCAGCTATAACCAAGTTTAGGGGAGGTTTCCGACCTACTATACCCTTGACAGATGATTTAGTCTCAATATTAACTTGATCAAGTGTGGGAGTTGCTGGGCGATGACGTTTTTTCATAGGCTCCACAGGCCAAAAGATATCAGCAACATTACCAGCCGACGGCGTCAAAGGAGCATCACCCCAACGAGAATTTTTCAGAATTTTTATTTCTGTTTTACTTGGCTCTTTACTTTCTGAAGGTTTAGCACCGCTAGCAACACTACTAGCCTTAGTAGTCAGTATGTGTTTGCAGATGTTGCAGGTCACAGTGCCTTTATTTTGGCTGTCAGATTGTATTGCCAAGTGAGTAATTACTTGAACGTGTTTATCAACTTTTTCATTCAATTTATTAAAGCTCTCAGTAATAGTTTCACTATTGATTTTTTGTGTGACCAACTGAGCAATCAGTTCTCCATTTTTGTCCATTTTTTTATTCAATTTAACTAAGTTCTCAGTAATAATTTTGCCATTATCCATTGCAAGCCGAAGAGGAATGCGATTTATATTCAATACTGTAAAAATAGGTAACTGAATCAACAAATTATTTTCACAGCAGGAATCTATCAAATCTATTAGTTTACAAAATTTTTCATATTTATCTTTACCTCCAGTAGTTATCTTCAGTTTAGCAACTTTGTCTGACTTTAAAATTTCAATTTCAGAAAATAACAATTTTTTACTGCTAGATATTTCGTCATTAGTATAAAATTCCGCTGTTTCATGTTTAAAACTTTCATCATTAATTGTTTCCACATTTTTATTAACAAACCATAATATTTCAGAAATGCATACCCGTCTAGCTGTTGCCATAAATTGCAATAAAATGGTCAAATATCCTTTCCAACTGATATTTCACTGCCGAAAGTATTACAATTGGAGACAAAAACAACTTCAATGCAAAAATTACAAAATTTGGCTTTAAAACAAGAATTTGAAGAAAATTTTTCTTCACTTTTACTCGTTAGTATTTGCTATAAATTTGACCTGCTAAAATGTTCTATATTTCTAGGTGTCCCCAGGAAGCGTCGAGGCCAAATTTGGCTCTACCTTATACATCAGTGGAAACATCTAGGTCGCCATCAACAGCATAATTGTGGCAATGATGATGATGATTCAACAGCAGCCAATAAGAAATCAGATGAATGTGAGAAGAGTGGAGATAGTGATGAGTTGGAGGGGAGGCCGTATAGAGAGATATTGAAGAACTGGTCGACACATCAGCACGCAATACTCATCGATCTAGGTCAGTGGCTGGAGGGCTGGCTGGCTTGGGTGCTCTGCTTTTTAATTTTTACAAATAATTTATGAAAATTAAGGCCTAAGTCGTGAGCTTATTGAGGTCTTTAATTGGTCTGTTAATACATTTATCTAGTTAATCATTCATCTGTTTTTTAGTTCGTGCCAATAAATTATAAAATACAGTGCCGAAGTAGAGTAAATTATTATAATTAATCAACGTCAAGGTCGTACATTCCCTGGCCATCCGTTGTTTTCTACGCAGTTAGGAGCTGGACAGATTGCATTGTTCAACATCCTGAAGGCCTATTCGTTGATTGACGCGCAGGTCGGCTATTGTCAGGGTATCAGTTTTGTGGCTGGAGTTCTGCTCATGCACGTTAGTACGATTCTCCGTGTGTTTGTACATGTGAAATGTATATTTGGTATTTGTTGTAGAATCTTTTTGAAACATACTTTTGTCGCTTGTTTCAATTGTGGCATGTAACTGTTTATTCATCCGTTCATTTGTTCATTCATCCAATCAAGTGATCGATCAGTCATTCATTTATATATTTATTTATTCAATCATTCACTCATTCGTTCTCTCACAACTTTAGGCTCCAGAAGAGCTATCGTTCAAGTTGTTGAAACATCTCATGTTTGATCTTGGTCTTAGGAAGCAGTATGAGATGGACATGATTCATTTGCAGGTACATACGTACGTACAAACACACGCATACATACATGTGTGCTTCTCTAAATTATTGTTTGACCTCTGAACTGAACTACCCCTTGGTACATTTCTAATTTTTATTAGTCCGCAAAATAGTTCGTTAATAAATTTTCATTTTTTTTTTAAATTTCAACAGATCAAATTGTACCAACTCTCCCGCCTCGTTCACGATCTACACAGGGATCTCTTTGAACACCTGGAAGGACTTGAAATCAATCCAACCCTCTACGCTGCCTCCTGGTTCCTCACTGTCTTCTCCTCTCAGTTTCCGCTCGGTTTCGTTGCAAGAGTCTTCGGTTGGTCTTTATTCGCGGTTTTATCCTTAACTAGATTGGAACGCCTGAACTAAATAATAACAGACCAATCACAGTCGGTCGGCAACTAACCAATCACGTCAGCCAGCCGCAACAAATTGACCAATCGTTGCAAATTTTTTTTCTCCTCCAGACTTGATTTTCCTCCAAGGCATAGATGTCATAACGAAAGTTGCTCTCGTGTTGCTAGGCAACCACAAAGAACTTATAAAGCAATGTCAAGGTTTTGAAGGTACTGTCGATTTTCTGAAAACTACACTTCCCGAGATGGGCATCATACAGATGGAGAGGATTATTAATCAGGTAGATTTCATGAGTTATTGCTTTTGTTGTCTTTTTTAGGTTACATTTTGAATTGTTTGAGACAGTTGAACGTTTAAATTATTGCTATATTGTTGATTGTTTTGCGATGTTATTAATAAATTAATTTGATTGTCATTTATTTGAAACATCATCATTTAGAGAACACTGAAAATGAAGAAGAATAGTATTATTATTTATCTCTATTGCAACAAGTATACTGGATAGCAATTTGTTATAATTTTTTACTAGGTGTTCGACATGGACATAAGCAGGCAGTTGCAATCTTACAAATCTGAATACTACTTACTGAAAGATGAGATGATGGCATTGAAAAGTAATTCCAGCACTGATGCAGCATCAAAGAATGTTGTTGCTAAAAAAACATCCACAGCGGCAACGATAACGGCAATGTCATCAACCAACAACTCTTCAATTACAATTACCACTTTTTCAACAACAGCTGAGCAACAACGAGTTTCACCGTCAGAAACATCAGCAACAACAACATTAGCACCAGCTACAACAACATTAACATCAGCAACAACTACAACAGAACAACAGCACTTACAACAACTAGCAACTTACTGTATCATCTTGGAAGATTTTCTCAACAGTGCTCAGCCCTGCCTCAGCGAGGAACTCAGAAATGATCTCAACAAAATTTTTAAAAAGAAACCAAAATTCCTGTTAAATCAATAAATATAGACGTATATATGTGCGTATATGTTGTATGCGTGTGTGTGCATGGTATGCGTGTGTACGTTGTATGTGTGTACATTTTTTTTATGTTTCATTTCGATTGTTACTAATTCATTTATTCATATTGCTAAATCAAATTTTTTTTTCCTCTTTTTATCAATTTCTTCCATCTATCTTATTTCTAGTCTAGAGTGCAATCATTTATATGTGTTATGATGTTCAAATTTTATATATTTGTGTAGTGGTATATAAATGTTTATATTGTATAAATGTGTTTTTTATATATTTTAATAATATTCATTTATTATATATTGTTCTTGTGATTTTTCTCACTTTTTTCTTCTTACCTTTTAAACTCTCAACAATTAATGTTGTAATGGCTGTGTCACCATAACATTTTAACATATTACGTCGTAATTACATTACATTTTGTTACAATACATCATAGAACAATATATTTTATTGATATTACATATTATTCGTATGATATATAATATATTAGGCATTGATTTTGTTTATATATGTTCAATTTTTCGTATATTAAATAGTCGCTATAAGAATTAAATAACTATGTCGTAATAATAGTAAATGAAATGTCAAAAAAACCTATTATTTCCTCTTCAAAATGATGAAAAATAGTGATTTACGTTAAGCTGTTGCGTGAAAAATGGTAAAAAATGATAATTCGTGTTGATTTGTAGTGTTAAAAATTGGTGATTTACGTTGATTTATAGCGTTAAAATTATGAAAAATGAGGATTTATAGTGTTAAAAATGGTGAAAAATGATGATTTACGTTGATTTGTCGCTAAAAATCGCGAAAACTCAAATTTTCATTAATTTTTTCATAATTTTAACAAAATTTTCTACAAATTACTTCAAAATATCGTAAAATGAAGAGTAAAAATATATTAAAATCAATAAAAAGTCTAATTATTGCGAAAAAATCATTTAAATAATTAAACTTACCATTATACTAACGCTAGGAAACTTCCATACAAGAAATTTTATTATTATTGCGAACAACTTATTATTATTTTGCACAACAAGATTTCGTCAAAAATTTCACGAAATTTTTAGCACAATATGAAAAATAATAGAAATAATGAATAATAAAAATTTATTATTATGAATAAATTATATAGTATATATACATTAATATAAATATATATGTAGATAGGAGTGTATGCTATATATTTAACACTTAACTGCTAGTTCACCGTACTGCTAGTTCACCGTATACCATACTTCTATATATATTTATATAGTATATATACATGAATATATATATATGTAGGAGTGTTTAAGATCTATATATACATATATCTATATATATACACACACACACTCATCTGCTGTTTCACCGTACAAACACGTCCATATACCATACTTCTATATACATATATATAAATATGTATCTCGAAAACGACTTACTTTCAGTCGGTAGGTGTCTAAAACGACGAAATTGGGACCACACGGTAAAAAATTTTTTTTAATCGCAAATAGAACGACATAAAATTCTTCAACAACTAAAAATATTAAAAAACGCACTAAAATTTTGGATTTATTTTCAAATTAAAAAAAGGGTTTAGTTCAATTCCTGGCATTACAAAAATAAGAAAATGCCGAAAAATGATAAGAAATATTAATTTTCTTAACATATTACCCAAGTTATTTCATAATAATGACAAAATAATATAAAAATAATAGCATATTCATCAGAAGAAATTTTACTTAATAAATGTGAAATATACAAGCGATAGCAACTGAATTAATTGAAGATCATCAAGAATTGCTTAAAGCCTTAAAGAGAATTGAATGCATTCGTAACTAAAATATGATTTCAATAAGACTATTATACATTAAAACGGTGCTACAGAATCATAATTTAACAAGAATTATGATGAAAAAACCAAATTATTATATTGAAAATATTAAAAAATAGAATTACACATTTAAAAGAAACAATAAATCTAATTCCTCATTCTTTGAACGTTACAGACTTTACAGTATTACTGCTACCAATGGAAACTTCGTTATTAAAATTACTACTACTGCTTGTTGTAGAAACATTATTATTATTGCTGCTTGTAGTATTTGAAGAAGCTGTACTAGCGACTGTAGAAACAGCTGTGGAGGTAGTAGCAGTAGTATTATTATTATTTTCCTTCATGAATTGATACAACTCATATGAATTGTCAACCATTTGAAGCTCCCCATAAAATGGGAGTTTCTTTGGCTTATTCTTTGACTTCTCCTTCAGATCTCTATACCATAGGCTCAGTAATGATTCGCCTGTAACGAAAATCCCAAAAATTTTTGTTATTTTTAATATATTTTTGAATAAATTCTATTACATCTTTAATAAATTATAATTTGATTCATCAAACTTTTAAATTATCTATGCTACTATTACCATATAAATATTAAATGAAACAAACTGTCAAGCTTGTAATGCACAGTATCGCCATTCAAATGTGAACTAATCAACTTTTAATAGGCTACACAAATACATACACACTTGATAACAGAAATTTTTTTGAAAAATAAATTAACATCTAGTATAAATTTATGATAAAGAAATGATGATACGAAATGACAAACAATGCTCATAAGATATAATGTTTATATACTAACGAACATGAGACGGAATTAATTTTAAACTAACCTCGAACTAGATTATCTATCATATATTTATACTTTTTTTTACCATTTCCTCCATCACCATCGTCACCATCGTCATCTTCATTTCTAGTAGCCTTTCTGCTGTGCTTGTTAACGGTCGTTGTCGTGGCTGAGATGTTGCTTGCGATTTTGTTCGAGGTAGATGTTAATGTCGTTGTGGTGCTGGCTGAAGAGGAGGAGTTAATTTCAATCGACCTGTCACTCATCAAACCATCAGCTGATTTTACATCATCAAGTTTCCTGTTTAAAATAATTTCAAATGAAAAGTTCAAAATGAAAGAGACATAACAAAAAAATGTGTAAAGACATTTGAAACAAATGTTAGAAAAAAAAATTAATGCGACAAACTTTGAAATGTCTGTGCTGGTAATTGAAGCTACTGCAGCAGCTGATGTTTCCGCAGCAGCTGCTGTTGTTGCTGCTGCTGCTGTTCGTGGATTTATCTTCTTACAATCTAGCAAGCAACTCAAAACTCTTTCGTGATTGGCTGAAGAGTTCCCATGGAAACGAATGAGCTTCTCCAGTTCGATCCACACCTGCTTGTACTGCTCCTCCCTGGTTGAAAGACAACAAAAACTTATCAGCATGAATACATGACCCTCATTAACATAAATCATGTTAATTCGACGAACTAACCGACCTCTTAACATTTTTAATCCCTCCTTTGATTCCAGTGTTAGCCAATGGGAGTGGATCGTTCTTTGCCTCCATGATGCCGATACTGTGAATTATTTTTAAGCACTCGATGACGTCTGCTTCTGATAAAACTTCTTTCGTCAGGAGCGTCGAAAGCGGTTCAATTATCTATTTGGTGGTAATAGGAGCAATTAGTGAGTAACATTATTGCCATTTGAAATTAGGCTCATGGAACTGCTAACTTAAATCGTATGCAACAAAGGAAAACCTCAGACGTTTATAAAATGCATCATGCAGGTTTTACACTTCCGTATTCATCATAATACCTTCTCTCTCTTTCTCTCTCTCACTTCCTCTCTATCTCTCCTTACACATACACGTGTATATAACACACACACATACACATAAACACACACACACCCACACTTATATAAACTTACCCCTATCATGCTGGTCAGTATGGATTCACTGATAGTTAGAGGCCAGTATCTTGTTATGCGTTCTAACTGTTGTTTCGCTGTGCAATGTGATGTGTGTATGTGATGTGTGTGTGTGTGTTAAATTATTAATAAATTAAAAAAATTGTAACAAATATTACATACATTTCTCCAATGGTGTAATCATCTTGGACACCCCTGACGTTGTTTGAAGTGGCACCTTCTCACCGGCAAGACCACAGTTAGCACTGCCAGAAACACTATTACTAGTATTGTTACTGCTGCTGCTACTGCTGCTGCTACTGGCAGCTATATTGCCACCGTTGATATCGGTAACAGATTCACTTGAGTATGGTATAAATCTACATCTCTTCATCAATTCGCCAAAATCCTGTTTGGACAATAAGAATTTTGTTTGCTTTACGCGTTGCATGTATGCATTTGTATAAGTGTATGCAAGTATGTGTTGTGTGTGTGTCAGTGTGAGAGTGTCTACAAAAAATTTTCAAGATTTAAACCTTTAAAAATCGAAAACACCACCACCACCACCACCACCACCACCAACAACAACAACATCATCAACAACAACAACAGAAACAACAACAACAGCAACAACAACAACAACATCATCAGCAACAACATCATCAGCAACACCACCAACACCGACAACAACAACAACTCCACATGAACACTTGAACAGGATCTGACTTGGATTCGATAGTCCGTCAGTCGACCGCCCACTCCCTCACTGATTGACGGCGGATCCTCAAGGATGGATCGAAAGGTGGACAGTGAATGAATGAAGATCTCTCCGGCGTGGCTCGTCAGCATGTGTGAGATCACCTTCAGACTGCTCTTCCCGCTCTGATGCTCCAGCATCACACTTCGACCTTACCATAATTATCAACTATGATCATAATTACGTTCACACTATAATTGATAATAGTAACAATAATTAATAATAATTAATAATAATAATTAATAATAATAATAATAATGGTCTGACTCACCACCAAGTAAGAAGTTAGTGAGACATAGAGATGGCCTGCTGTTGACATCAACTGGAGTGATCCGGTAAGCAGAGTGGCACTGCTGCATGTCTATGCGTGTACGAGTATGTTTGTTTGTCTTTGTTTGTTTGTTTGTATGTATGTTTGTTTGTTTGTATGTTTGTTTGTTTGTATGTATGTTTGTTTGTTTGTATGTATGTTTGTTTGTACGTATGTACGTGTATGCTTACACATCTTTACGTTTCACACTGCCTTGTAGCATATAAGATTAGAATAGAAGTTTAATGGAAAATTAAAATTATGAATGAAGAATAGATGGATGAATAGAAGAAAGAATGGATGTATGAATGAGTGAAAGAATGCACCAATGAATGAAAGAATGCATCAATGAAAAAATGAATGAACGAATAAATGAATGAATAAATAACCAGGAATTAATGATTTTGGAGTGCACCACTTCAATGGAATAGCATCAGCGCCGAAGATTTCTTTCGACTTCATCAGGCTGTCCATGCAACCTGGAGTGATGGTAGTGGTGTCCAGGCAAGTGTCATCTATCACTTCAAACTTATCACTCACTTTAATCATTTGTAGTCTCTTCTTCATTGTTATTATTATTATAAACATCACATCGCATCATCATCATCATCAATAAGAGCTGTCCATAAAGGATGTCAAATTTTTTTTAATTGAGATTTTTGGACCTGCCACACATTTTCAAACTCATCACATAAAGCACATCTCAACTTTTTGGCCTCTTCTCTTGAAAAATTATCAATCTGCTGTTAGCAATACAAAATTTTCCATACAAATTATCAGCATCGTCAAATGAATACCAACTACATCTGATATCGCCGAACGGAAATCAATGTGTAAATGGATAAGTGCAAATCGGGACGTCACTGAAGACATCAGGCTTCACCTACACTCTCCTCCCGTCACAGAGTGTTGCCACAAATTAGTTGGCCCCCTCAAAGCATGTTGACCTCCCTTATGGACAGTCCCTTCTTACGAACCACCACATTCGCATCAGCATCAGCAGACGAACCTGTCTTAAATAATTCATGATGGGTGTCCTTTCGATGGAGAAGTTCCACATCATAATTAGCCGACGAGCACGCGTTCTGTTCCTCCTGGTGGTGGTTTGCAGCGTTGCATTTTTGCCAGCATTTATTAATATAGACGAACTTTAGACGAGTTAGCTTAAATTTACATACGCCAACGCCAATAAAAAAAAAAAAATGCGTCCACATTAAATCAGTGAAAACTTAGTTAGATGAAGAGAGCAACTCGCATTGACAAATTCGAAAAAGCATAACACACCATTATTAAAGTAAATTCGTGCAAAAATGAGCGACAAACTTTCATTGGAATGCCGGTGATTGTGGTCAACGCCAGCGAGTAATGCTCCATGACCAACTCAACCATCTTCGAGAAAACATTCTTCCCTGATTGGCAGCAGTGAAGTTCAGTCACCAAATAATCTGTCACCTATCAGTCGGTTCAAATAAAACTAAAACACAACAGAAATCAAATGCATTTTCTGCAAGCAATCATCAATTGTAAAATAATCACAACAATCAAGGCAATATAACAATACGAGTAAAAATTTTGACAGATGAGTATGAAAATATTTTAAAAAATTGAAAATTTTTAAAATTAAAAACCTTTCTCTTGTAATAATTGGAACATCTGTTTGTCACTCTGACAGGGCAGACGTCCACAAATATCAGATGAACTTTATTTATCGGCAAACATCTACAACGATTCAAGCCATCTTTATTACAATTTGCAAATTTTAATAACACACGCAGCATGCTTCTAGCCAGTGCCGGCTCTAGGCACAGGCAAGAGAGGCAGCTGTCTCGGGCGGTCATCGCCAAGAAATTAACGTAATTTAATTTTTCTTTCGATAAGTATGGCAGACATGATCTAATTTGTACCTCTGTGAAGTTTGAACATGATCAAACGACCGCCTCTACCACTTCTGGCAGGTCCACACGCGTGGACTGCGGTACTCGCCAGTCATGTCAGCAGCAGTTAGCGTTGACAAAATACAAAAAATGACTACCAGAAGACATCATTTATTTTCACAGTTTATTATCACAATCATTAACGTGTAACATGCAAAACCATCTAGAGAGGCTGTGGCTCATTTTGGAATGGTGCAAGTCATTTATAACTCTCTTAGTGGATCATCTAGTAGATGGACAGTTTTGAAAAATCATCTTGGAAAAAAAAACCCTACAAAACCTTTGAATGCAACAAGATGGGAGAGCGAGATTGAAGCTGGGCAACCTTTTCGATACTGTGCTGGAGTAATCTTTGATGCTCTTTTTGAAACCAGCCAAGACATTTCTTATGATCCATCTTCACCACATGAAGCAGAGGTATCAACTCAAAAAACGAAAAACTTTAAATTTTGTTGCTGTACTGTGATATGGTTCAATATTTTGAACCAAGTAAACTTAAAAGTAAAGTTATTCAAAATATTGAAATTGACATTTCTGAAGCCTGGGACCTTGAGCCGGCACTGCTTCTAGCAATTTGAAAACATGTAGCAGTTGTATAAAAATTCAAATTCAAGTGGAACAAGTTCAAGTGAACTTTGGATGGTATGTACCAGAACAAACAATCCATCAAAGAACAAGAATGAAAGATATGAAATGAAAAATGATGATAATAACAGCTGGGAGTTTGAAGACATGATTCGGTTATGGAGGTTGACTGCATTAGATAAACTATCTTCTAACTGCCTCACAGCATCGTTACTGACAAAAAAATTATATTGTTATTATTTTTAATTATAAATAAATAACAAAGAAAATTGAATTAAGTTTTTAAACGTATAAATTCATAATAACTAAGAGAATTGTTAAGCAATTAAATACAACTTTAATTATCATTTAAATATGATAAATGATGAAATAATAAAACCATTAAATCTACCCACATCCTAATTTGTATATTTATGGGGTAAATCAATATACATGTATGTCATAAATCAAGATAAACTGACCTTATATCTTTATTTATAGTCAGTAGTAATAATTATAGATGATAATATAAGAAACAGTATCAAGCATAATAAAAATATAAAAATAATAATTTAAAAATAATCAATTTTCGTTTTGCATCCAGAGACCCGGTTCCCCGAGGTAGGACGTCTTAATAATTTAAAATTTAAAATAATTTAAAATTAAGAGTAACAAAAAATAAATATAACATAAATAATGGTGAACAAAAACTTTTTGAAAGAGGATATGTAGACAATCCTTCCAGAGTTCAGCAAATCTGGAGGCAGCTTGGTCTGACCCCCACCACTACTACTACCACTACTGGTAGAAGTAGTAGTATTTTTATTATAGTTGTTGAAAATCTTTTCTTGATGAGGCGTCATGGTGCTAATAATTTTCATGGCAACAAGAAGACCATTGAGTTCTGAATGCTGCAGGGCATTGTCAGCCGACGACAACCTTGATAAATATTCTTTGGCTTTCATCGCCAGACCCAGGGTTATCTAAATTAAGGATTGAATTTATAACATTTAAATAATATAAATTATATAACTCAATTGAAAATGTTTTCTAAATTTATGATATGGCTGATAAGGACTTTTTTAACACCCAGCTTGGAAACTGCTACCTGATTTTTCTCATCTATTTTTGTCAATTATTAAATGTTAATGTATGATCTACAAATTCAAGTTTGACTTTAAGTTAATTATTTTTTATATTAATATTATGTAATAAATTGAATTTATTAACTTTTGAAAAGTAAAATAATAAAAAATTATAGTCTTCTAATCTAGCTAACATGCTGGAGGTTTTGAGTTGATTGGGCCCAGGTATTTATAGATGATGGCTGACTGTCATTCACCACCACTTGCACCTTAACCAATTCATATATTATTTTACAATCAATTATGAATAGATAAACAAATAAATATATAAAAGTATAACCATACTATAACAAATTTGGAAGAAATGTTATTTTAAATTAAAAAAAACTTGACGAATTTCAGCAAACTTCATTAGCGAATTAAAACTCTAAAATATTAAATTAATATTAAATGATGGCTTACCTTACTTACATAATTAAATGGTAAAGTTAGTGACACTAATTTCTTAATTAACAAATTATTATAATTAATAAAATGAGGCAAAACATTTTTTTATAACAAAATAAAATAGACGAACCAATAAAAATTATTATTTAATTTTTTTAAATAAGTATTTCATTGTAACTAATTCAACCCACCAATTTATTGCTTGGAAAGAGGTCAAATACGACACGGGCATACTCGAGAACGGCCTCAACATTACAAGTCCACATCGTTTTGTTGATTGGAGGAATGTTCGAAGAATGACCTGCTGATGCAGAGCCCTTTGATTTCGTGAAAATCTCAAAGTCCACCTGATGATTGCTCGATTGGTTCGAATGGGCAACGTTCCGGTCCAGAATTAGTACGGTCTTATCGTTCAGGAGAGCTTCCAACTCCTCCATGGTACTGAGCCACGATTCGAATTACAATACTTTTTTCCGAAACAAAAAAATTTTAAATACAAATTTATAGATTTCAACAGTAACAGCTACCTTAATTAACTCTTCGGCTACGTATCACGAATTTTCTATTTAAAATCATTTAAAAATTTAAATTCATGAGAAAAACAACAAAATTTCGATAATTTAAAAGTAAACTAGATACGAATGAAAATATAAAAAAATATTTTCTTTGTGGAGCGTCATTGTTTTCAATTTTAGTTTACAGTTGGAAACGCATATCCGACATAATCAGCTCGTTATTTTCTGACAAAATAAAATAATTTGTGAAGAATGGAGGATTCTACGGAGTCGAACGTAGACGAAAATCCAATAATCCCACTCATTGGTTACCATGTGAAAGAGAGATACGTTGAATTGAAAGATTCCTATGAAATAAAATCCAAAAACTTTGAAAAGGTATTTAAATTAAAATTAGTCATAAAACACATATGTTAGGAAATTACCTCACAAAATACTCCAGAGCTTGATTTACAGATACAGTGTGTTTTGATGTGACGCCATTATCTTTACAAATATTAAAATAATTATCTTGATCTCAATAGAAAAGATCCAATTAACACATACCTGCTTACATTTCTTCCTTGACTAAAATTGACTCAAGTTGCATGTCCTATTAGCAATTAGACACACGCCTGACAAGAAAATTTTCAATCATTTACCGAAGTCTTGAAAATATACCGAAGTCTTGAAAATAATGCACATTAACACTTATAATTTATGAATTATCAACATCGTGCCATTTAAAAAAAAATTAAAAGTAAACTCTGTTATAAACCGGTCAGCTATTTCTTTTTAAATTTCAGCGTAAAGTTGACGATGGGGCCATCAAAAAGCTTCTGGACGACGTCGTACTCGTACTCAAATCGGAAAACAAAAAACTAAAACTAATGGTTCGTAAGCGCACTAAACGATATTTTTTTGTACACTAATCTTTCATTAACGACGAAAGAACTAAATATAATAAACTAAATCAGCATGTCCTTCCCCACCTTCACTCGACACAAAATTTTTTTTATTCCACCATAAAAAAAACAGATGCGTTACATTAGCAACAAATCGTCGCACACCTACTTGACACTGTTCCCCGACCGCGAATCCAAGCTGAAATACTCGCGCAAATCTCCAGAGGATATGATGGAATCACTAACTTGCAAAATTGGTCTGAAAAAAAATGCCCTCAACTTACTGACATATAGATTTCGCAAGATGACCGAACTTTCTGGGGAGCTGGACAAGGAGATTGTCTTTCTCGATCGGTTGAAATCATCTGAAAAGTTGGAGGATAAAGTTGAGGATGAGATCAACAAGTGAGATGGGAAGGAAGAGTGGGTTTATTTCATCTTCCATTTATTTCCATTTTGCTGGCTGACTCCTGATTTGATGAATTATTAACAATTAAGCATTACAGTTTTAAATAATGTACGAACATTCTCAAAAATTAAATCCACTAAGTTAAAATTGACATCTACAGTCTACTTACAAATCTCAATCCTTACTCATCATTCATCTATTTCCATCCATCTCACATGAGATTCAATGAATTATTTACGTAATAGGTAACCAAACATTGAAATATGGCAGTTCTGCAATAAATGCATGAACAAACTTTCCAAAAGTTAAATTTGGAAATTGAAATTAGCCTCCACACACAATCATCTTCATTTTCTAAATCCTTCTTCATCTCCCATCGTTCATCATCACCTCGTGAAATCACACCTGACTTAATAAATCATTAACACAACATTGATCAATCTTTAAAACACGACAATCTCACAGTAAATTTACAGAGTAACTTTCCAAAAATTAAATTCAAAAGAGTTGAAATTAACACCCGCTCCCAACAACATGCAACCATTAAAAATGAGACAAAATTTCAAAAGTTTTATAATCTTTCAATAAGTTCACTCATTGAGACCACAACCTTAAACAAACAAAACAAACAAGAAAACAATCAGATGAACGAACGAACGAACAAACTAACATAACAAACTAACAAAACAAACAAGAAAACAAATAGATGAATGAACAAAAACGAACAGATTGAAGCACGAGATATCAGACCTTGAGAACAAGGCTCAGGTAAACGCCTACATCAAGTCCAACTACATCCCTATCATTAGACTATTGCAGGAGGAAGTTCACCTCTACCCCAGTAAGATGAGAGATGTTGAGCTGGTAAGTTACGGTGGCACACCGTTGCGATTATTTATTTCAATTAAATTAATTATAATAATTACGTAATAAATTGTAATATAAATTAGTTTAATAAAAAAGCTGATGGAAAGATCATTTTGTATTCTTACGTTGGCACTCAACACTACGCATGACGTCGTGAATCACAAAAATTATTTGTTACATTTTCATTCAAAAACAAGTGAATTTATTTTACAGGCGTATCTCACCTTCATTACTTTGCATTACTCCATCTCATTTCTGGTTTCTGTTACTTCTTTGGCTGCAGTAATTGGATCTGCAAAGAATAAAAAAACCAACTTATGAATCAATCATCAATAAATCATGTTATTAATTAAGTTATCAATCAAAAAATTAATCAATCAATCACCCAACCAGCATATCAATCACTCACTCACCCAATCAACCAAGTAATTTATTAATTCTTTAATGAAACACAGGCACTGAAGCACAACAAAAAAGAGTTGGACGACATAACTAGCATGCATCAGCAGGCCAAAGAATCTAGGCTGCTGGCATTTAAGCAGCTGAAACAACTGCAGGAAAACCTCGTGAAAGATAGGAAGGGGCGAGGAGAGGCTGTGCTGCATGTTAGAAAAAATATGGCACAGAGGTAATTATTTTTTATAATAATAATTATTATAATTTTAATAATAATAATAATTATTATTTGTATGGTGAATGATAATGTGTTTGTTATTACCATTATTATATTTTTATAGCCAAATTATTATCATGTAATGAAAGAAAGATATAACGAAAAAAATTATATCTCAGATTTGAGATATTTGAGAAGATGAAGAAGAAAAAGATGAGTGTTGACGGGTGCAATGATGATAAGAATGAGTACAGACAAAATCTCAATCTGGTTCGTCATAATTATAACGAGACTAAATAATAATTATTATTATTATAATTATTGTATAATTAACGACAGTAAATTCATAGTGTTAATAATTTCCAAACTTTATTTCAGATGAGATTGGCGAGGTTTCGGATAAATGACCTGTTTGGCGGCATCAAATCAACGCTATTGGAGACCAGGTTGTTGGTGCAGCATTTAAATCATGCCTCTCGTTAAATAAATCAACTGGAGGTGAGCGGGATTCGAAACTTGTCCCCTATTCCCTCCTATTTTTATTCCCATTCCCAATTCTCTCCCGAATTCCCATTTATGACAACGTTCCGGAAAATTTCCATTCCCTATCTTTTTAACTCATTCCCGCGTTATCCCTCCAATTTCCATCTTCCCCATAGAGTTATATAGAGGTATATAGGATTATATAGATTTATATAGTGTTATAGAGTTATATAGGATTATATAGAGTTGAAAATCAAAACCGCCGTCCACATGCTCACCTCTAAAATCAAACAATGTTAAATTCGAATTTATGTCAAATTTTCATTAGTCAGCTGATCAGTAAGCAGACATTGATCATCCTTGAATTTTAAAAAAATTATAAACAATTTATTACACAACCAATAGGTAGCTATTATAATTATATTTAGATCGTCCAATTAGAATATTTTAAATCTCATTAGATGTAAAAATAATTTTCCACCCAACCAATGAGCAATCAGAATCATGTTAAGATCAACCAATGAGAATGAATGAAAATTGAAATGCTACCAGAATCTTGCACGCCTGTCAGACGATGATCACGAACGACGAGAGGAACGAATTTCAAAATGACCGGAAGGAGAAGCTGGACATCAAGTTCAAGGACATGCAGTTACAAATTAAGCAAGCGCAGATTGCAAAGTTCGCCATAATGGTGATGATGGGTGACATGATGCGATAAATAAGATGACGATAACGAAGTAGATGATGAAGTATAAGATGGAGACGATGACAAAGAACTTGATATAGATGAAGATGATTGAGAAACTTAAAGATGGTGGAGATGATGATTTCTATACAAATTACTACAAACACTACAGAGTTAAGATGGTTCAACTAACATCAAACAAACGAGAAAAATTTCGACAGGCCACAAGAGAGATGGAAGCAAAGATTGTCAGCCTAGAAAAAGAAATCATTGAAAAAAAGAAAAAATTAACAATCGACGGTCAGTGACCTCGGGACGGGAGGCCATTAGCACATCCTTATTCATTAATCCCTAATTGAAAAGTGTCAAGATGCACTAAATATTCTATACATGAACACGCAGGAAACTTACTGATGGGTGTGAAGAAAGGGGTGTATGCAGTGGCTTCCAAACTTTCGTGGATTCCACCGAAGATGGCCATGAGGAGTGACGTTACTATAGAACAACAAATTACCGAAATTAATGAAAAGTTCGTTTAGTGGTGTCATCAAAATTGTTGTTGGCGTTTGCCCTGTGTGTGTGTGTTTGCTCTGTGTGTGTTTGTTTGCCCTGTGCATGCTCTGTGCATGAATGTACGTGTATGAGCAATACTACCTTACCATCCTATCAGATTGGCAAAGTTGATCGAGCTGCAGCAAGAGATGACGGCAGATGTGGACGTGCCGTTGACCAGACAAGAGTTCTGCCTGAGTAACTTGCTCGCCAAATCCATCGATAAACGCTACAGTGAGGATGACCAAACACATCAGGTGGTCACCATCAACATCTCCGTCTTTATTTGAATCGTATATTGTACATATATGTGTGTATTATATATATGTTGTATTTTATTTGTATTTATAATGTACATACATACATCGCCATTGTTGTGCATTAACGCAGACGTAGCAGTTCCTACAATGTTAATTTGTAAAATTGTCTACTTGGAAGTAATCTTGATCTAGCACAAATTGATAGCAAAAGTTACTAACCAGCCTGGCAAACGTTTCAACGGCAGAATGACATGGCCTCTACGTTAGAAGATGTCCTCGAGATAAATGACAACACGCCAGCCGTGAGGAACCACATGAAGGCAGCGAGCAAGAGGCTGGTCATGAAGCAGAAGATCAAACCATGACCATCTCCATCCCGCTACGCTCCATCACTTACCAATCGTTAAACCAACTAGTGAATAAAAAATATAAAACAATCTGCAAATTACCGACCCATTAACTTTAATTTTACCATATTAAAGTTATATAATTAATTTGATAACGTTACACTAACCTTCTACTGCTTCGATTGAATTAAAATAACCAATTTACTATTCAATCGACAAGTTTAGTAAATATTTTCAGGTTAACTTCAATTTCTAATTAACTGTTAGCATCACCGACGCCAGTGATGTAGTAATGATTATTTAGTAATAAATAGTATAAAATAAACGAATACTTGTTTAAATGAATTAAAATGAAATAACTGGCCTAATCTATCAAGTTGTTAAGTTATGAGCAAAATAGATAACTAACTTTAACGAGATCTGATGAATAAACTACAATATCTGATAATTTTCACTTTAAAACTTTATATAACACTTTAAACTTGAACAAGATAGCTCAAATAATTTATGTTAAATGGGTTTCTAATTTAGCTTTGTTAATAGTAACATAAAACAGTGAACTGCAAAAACAAACGCTGATAAATTACGTTAATAAAAAATTTTATTGTAGCGTAAGATTAAAAGATGGTAAGAGACCTATATAGTATTTTTTAGAAATAATAAAAAATAAGACAAAATAAAAAACATTGAGACATTTATAATATAGAAATAATCTTAAATTATAAAAGGGTCGTCATCAACTAGAGATTACTCATCATCATTAGTCATCATCATCGTCATGATTTTTGTTGTCCTTGACTTTGGGTCCGCCAGCTGGCTTGGCCATAATTATCTGCATAAATTAACATAAAGGCAATAATTTTACATGGTCTAAAAATATACAATAACGCATCACTCAAGTCATTTATGAGGTTTAATGAATATTAATATTAATGTCCGTCCCCATGAACCAGCCAACCGACCTGATCAACGCTGAGAACAGTGCAAGCAGCTCTGGTGGCGAACTTGAGGGCCCACATTTTAGTGATGTACAAGTCAAATATCTTTGCTTCCAATGCATCCTTCACTGCTGGAACATCAACCTAATTTCACGGTCAATTTATAATAAGTAATATTTTTTCAATAACGTTGAACGGTCAAAAGTGTTAGCATAATCATTACAATGACCAAAAAATCTATAAATCAATTATGAATGTGGTGACGATGAACAATCATGATGAGAAGGCTAATGATGAAGAGCAACAGCAGCACATGAACCTCAATGTCAACTCCAACATTCTTCTGATCTAGCTGGTGAGCGGCGTACAACTGAGACACAACATTGGAGGCCTGGTGGAGTCCGTATTATAATTGGTTGGTAATGCTAAAATATGACAAACAGCAACGACCAATGAATAAACACAATATTAAATATAAACCAATCAGAGTGAATGAGCAAATAAACTGACCTTGACACCGGCATTAGCAACGATGGCTCTTGGCAGTTCCTCGAGGGCTTCTGCAAACTTCTGTATGGCATACTGAGCCAAACCTGACACCTGGTTAGAAAAAAAAGAAATAGCAATTATGATTTGATTTGATGTTGCGTTATCTGTTGTGAGTGCTTCTCCATCTACACCTGAGGGTTTCAAAAGCAACCTCATTGTAAAAAATTGGCAAAATGAATGATTTCCAATTTTATGAAATTAAGCATGCCCATAGTAAACATAAAAAAAAGATGAAAATGACGTCCTAAATGGCGAGCGACAAGCTATCACAAACAGATTGAAAATAGGTCAATATGCATAGGTATATACCACAGAATTAAAAAATGACATGGTAAATTTGTTATCTGTAGAAACCTTATTTCCGTAGTTGGTGAGCTGTTGTGCCAGTTCGATCTCACAAGCCCCAGCGCCCGCCAGCAACCGACCATCCTGAATTTCATCGAAGTTACGTTGGGTCAAACTATGAGTAATAGAAACATACTACACTAGGAATAAATAAAGTTAAAATGAGAGGCGCTCAAGTGACCATGGAATAAAGGGCACTCCATCACCGATATCATCATGTTATTATTTTTTGTCGCTTGCATTAGAAATTTTTATACGATAATCATAATCCTCCTCATCATCATTTTAAGAAATTATTTTCTTTTTCATGAACAAAGTGACCTTATGAAGGCACTTGTACGTGTTGACACCGTCATCAATGGCTCGTTCAATGTCATCCATTGTATTGTCCGTCGCACCGCGAATCACTATCGTGCTTATTAGGCTTTCCTGACTTTCTGTTAGGGGTCCACGATGATGATGATGATGCAGATAATGATGAAGAGAGAGATGATGATGGTGAAGAAATAGATAATGATGAAGAGATAGACGATGATGATGACGACGAAGAGTGAACTGTTAAAAAGATAAAAATAATAATGTTTGATGATGACAAATATGTTATTTTGAAAAATATAGCAGAGGTGATGACGACGATGATGACATGTAAAGATGAAAAACAAGATGATGATGATGATGGTGACCTTGCTTGAAAATAACTACAGGCGTGTCACCAATCTCATCGACCTTGACGACATCACAGGTCCCCGATTCTTCAGGAGTGGGAGTAGTCTTTCGAAATTAAAATAACCACCATCATTATTATTTAAAACATTTATGTCTAATTCTCATGAGGTTGAAAGGGCCTAAAAAGAATGAAGATAACCATTACCATCACTTCATTTACTGCCAGCTGCAGCATCATCATCATCCAACAAGCAAACAAACGCAGAAACTAACGATTCTAGGTAGGGCAGTGGCACCGATAGTCTTGCAGAGCCTCCTGAGGTCGAATTTCGACGGCACACGAACGACCATGATGTTGTACTTGTTGCAGAAATGCTGGTACATCTCACCTACCTTACCACCCGTTACGATCACCTGGCAGCCTGCGTCACTGATACTTTTAACTATCTGCAATGCGCGCGCGCGAGTGTGTGTTCGACATTTTTGGCACTATGATGATGATTATATCAACGGTTAATTACTAATGTTAAAAAAGAGGAAATGTAAAATGAAAAAATCTCTCCAGAAAATGATTCCAACCAACCAACCTCTTCGACCTGCCCCTCCTCTCCCTTGCTGTAGGACATCAGGTCAGCCGCCGTTTTGATCAGGACAGTTCCTTTTGTTTCCGTCTGCATGATGTCCAGGGGACATGTGTACACTGCCACCTATCAAGTCATTTCCAACTTTTTTAAAATCATTATCTCATTTTTACGAGCTAACCAACCAACCAACCAGCCTGCTAGTCAACAACAAATCAACTCAATCTAAACTCCACTACCAGCAATCAACCAACATACCTTGCACTTTTCAGCCCTCTTTACATTCCCCTCAACCTGCCTCTTAAATACCATCCCCTGGATTGAAACAGAGTTCTGCACTCCCTGGCCCTGAGGAAAAAAATTCAAATTAATATGATCCTACAAATTAACAAATTTAAAAACCAACATTAAAATTTTTTTTTAATCTGAATCATAAAAATTGAGTAAATAAACAAATTAACTAAAATGAACGAGTTACTAACTGCGACTTTGCAGATTCGAATATTGTCAACATTGAAGTAGTTGGATTCAGGCAAAGTAGCAACTAAATATAAATAAATCAGATTTGTTTGTTAATAAATTTTGAATTAAATGACTATAAGAATATAAAAACAACAACAGCAACAGCAATATTGAAGAGAATTGGAGAGCAACTGACTGCAAGTATCAGCAATGAGAGGTCCAAGGAAATCTTCCAGCCCGTATTGCTTGCTCATTACGGAGCTTCTGATGACTTGAGTTACATCTTCTTTGTTTCGACGGTCACTAATTGTCTTCACCACCAGATCTTATTTAAGAATTTAAGAAAATTTCCGACTAATCAGTGCCAAATAAACTTGAACAGCAAATAAAAAAAGTCAATAATTATGAAAATAAAAATAATGATATAATCAAACAGAAAAAAATGGAACAATTTCATACTAGGCAAGATTTCAAGAGCTAGCCTGCATGCCTGCTCATATCCCTCCACAACCTCTGTTACTGACAAACCCTGATTTTGAGAAAATTTATCTCTGACTCAAAATTCATCAAGAATAATAAATAAATCAACAAATAAATAAGATTAATTAACAGTTGAAAATTTTTGCAAGACATCCATACCATCCTGAGCAACTGTTCAGCCTGATTCAAGAGGGCACCAGCAAAGACCAGAACAAAATTTGTGCCATCTCCACATTCTTGCTCCTGCTGTTGAGAAGCCAGAACAATTAACTTGGCCGCTGGATGTTGTACCTGGGTTTTTAAAATTTCAAATTTTTACATAAATTTTTAAAGTTTAAACGAACAACGCATCGATAATTAAGAGCCAGTTATATTTATTTGAACAACCTGTAACTCGTTGAGAATGGTTGCAGCATCATTGGTGACAAACAACTTGTCAAGATGATTGATGACCATTTTATTCTGACCATACGGTCCATATGCACTTTTTGTTGTATTGGCCAATTCCTTGCATGCCTCAATGTTCCTGAATATAGCTTCATCCAAACCTATGATGTGCTGGGATTGAATAAATGAATGAATCTCTCCTACCTCAAATGATTAACATAATATCACTAATTACTTAGTAATAGATAGTTGTTTAATTTTAATTATAACTAATCAGGCACTTTTACAAAAAAGATCAGTATATCTGATATCAATCATATTAAAATATGTATTTAATTTTTAATATTGATAATATAAAATGATAACATGTGGACAATTAGAATTCCTAGATTTAAAAACATTTTATATTAAATTTGCTTGCACTGTGACCATTCTATCTTATTAATTCTTAACAGTTAACTTCACCAGTCAGTCTACACTCAAAAGTGAACTGCTACAGATCAGAATTTGATGAGTGAGCTAACAATGAATATGAAATGAATGAATGATAAATTAAGCCCTCAATGAATGGGATTTACTGATCCTGTAACTTTTCAGTCAAATTTATGATTTTTCATAATGAAAAAATGTTAAAACACTAATTAAAAATTATACTGAAAAAAAAATAAAAATAAAGATCTGGATAGATAGATGGATGGATTCTAGAACAATTCCCTCACGCACGCTCACCTATTATCGACGATCGAACAACCAGGAAAATAATTGAAACTGGTTTATAATCTAAACTATTTTATAATCAAAAATGGTTGAATATAAAATAAGATTACTTTGGCACCATCTTTCAACATCTGAGCGAAACCAGGAGCTTTTGGTACGTGCATCGCCATTTTTCAGCAAAATTTAGCCAACAAGTTGTCAAATTATTAAACCAAAGAAATAGAAAGTTTGACAATAAAATAAAAAAAACACAAAAAACGATAAGTATGGAAAGCTAAGAGCTTTCTCAAATTTAAAAACGGCTTTAATAACGTGACGCGATAAAACGAGCCCTGCATTCTTTTTAAAAGTTCGATACATATACGTAAAATATATTTGATCCATACATAAATGCGAGTAGAAACATGCAACTGATACATTTTCGACATTCCAACCATACATATCTAGAACAAATTTCGAACAACGCCTAATGTAGACAAAAAGATCTAAACAGGGAAGCTTTACACGTTTAATTTAAAAAATATTACAGTTCGAAAAGTATAAAACACGACATAATACATGAATGACAATTTTAACGATACTCAGACGCACTATTCACGTAACTTGACCAGCTTTCGTTGACACGATCGCCGGCTCCGTTGTTGTTAATGTTGCTAGCATTATCATCATTGCTGTTGCTATTGTTACTGGTCTGGTAGTGTGCTCCGTTGTTCGTTGATGAGTCGTTATTTATTGATTTGAGTATGCTGGGTCCGTTGTTCAGCAAGTTATTCAATGCTTTTTGTACTAAAGGATTGTCAAACACAGCTGATAGGCCGGATTTTTCTTAAGTAAAAAAATTAAATAAATAAGCAGTTAATAAACTCATGAAGAGTTTAATAGTTGATAAACAGCCATCTAACTGACAAACAGTGAACTTGAAATTAATTCAAAAAACTCACCTTCCTTGATATGGGAAGGTGCGTTGAGAGTGGAATTGTGGTTCAAATTAAAATCGTCGTTCGTATGTTTCTGCATTCTCTGATGTTGTTGCTGCTGCTGTTGTTGTGGATGGCCACTTGGATGCGCAGCATGACGTTCTGAGTGATAAAAAAACGACCAGGAGATAAAATGAAAGATGAATTAAACATACGAACAGAACCTAAAACAACCTTTGATAGAGGTCCAGGGTGGAATATTTTTCGTCCTAGCAAGCAGATTCCTCCTCTCCACTAAATATTCCAGCACGGAATCCAACTCGGGAACAGTAAGGAACCGAATGTCAGCAAGAAGATTGAGAAGGTAGACAATGTTTTGACCTGGAGGCTGAAAAACATCTTTTGCGTTTGCAGCAGCTGTTAACCTTTCTTTCTTGTTCAGGACATATTTATCAAAACTTCTAGTGATGAGAGTTATAGCGTCATCCAGTGGCATGTTTCTGTGCTCTGTAGCGCAGTGAAGTTTAGGCAAAATAGTTACAACATGCAAAGTTAACAACTCAAAGAAGAAGTTATTATTTAGCAATAAAAAAGCTGACGCAGACTATAACGTAAAATACAAATATATAACCCTGTGGTGACCCATGCAAGATGTTAACAGTGATTGACCGGTGAATCTCATTTTGATCATTGATGATGATAGCAAAGAGCAGGCCCTTCCTACCAGCACTTTCAACCATACTCAGTGTTGTGAGATCGTGAGGAAGAATCTGTGATCATTTCATCATTGTCAAATTATATTTTCAATAATAACTACAATTATTACTATTAATATTTGGAAAATTTATTGGGTGCTTATTAAACAACATATCCTCAAAAGTCCCTCAAAACGAAGCTACCCAATAAAAAAACTGATAAATTCAAACTATGTCAAATTCCACTCATAACAATTACTTTGATCTCAACAGTCAAACCAGATGCCAGCAGACGAGTTTTAACACTTTCACCATACATTCTGTAAGGAAAAAATGTTCCGTTTAAATTCAACAACTGAAATACAATAAAAGTGTAGAGCAATTTGAAAAAATGGACTCACGCCAACAAAATATGAGACTACAACCACAGCAGTCAACAGAGAAGCAAGAACGACAAACAAACCTTTGTTCATTGCTTACTAAAATGATGTCACAGTCAATTGCCACAGCTAATGGTTTGTTGACTGTTGATGCAATTGGAGGCAGTGGAGGATTCAAGGTCATCTGTACTGCTGGTTCCATGTATGGTGCTCTGTTAAAAATTATGTGATAAGTCAAGTGGCAATGAAGAAGTTATGAGAGATATATTGAGTGTATCATAATGATAAGTATGAGAAACAATAAGAGACATCAAAAATCTTATTCTGTAGCAGTCATTAAAATCAATAAGGGCAATTCATTTTCATCCTCTAACTTAACATGGAAACAAATTACACACACACACACACACACACACACACACACACACACACACACACACACACACACACACACACACACACACACACCAACACATATACGCACGCACACATACACAACCACCACAAAAAATGTATTAAAACCAAACCCAGCGTATGGATCCATAACAGGTGGAAGAGGATGGTGCATGGAAGCAGGAGGATTGGGAGGTCCCGGGAGCATCCCCCTCGGCCTCAAGAAGGGATCGTAAAAATGTGGGAGTGGCAATCTACCAGGATGCATGTACGGAGGTGGTGGGGGCATTGGTCCCCCAGGGTAAAAGCCCGGGTGTGGTGGCATCGGATAATAAGATGGAGGTTCAGGATGGATAGGATGATCAGGTTGTGACGTGCTGTTGAGATAAAGTTCTCAAAATTATCTAAAGGTTATACTATAACATGACAAAATACTTTATACTATAACATAACAAAATGAGAAGCCACATTCAACTATTAAAATTTACTAAACAATCATTTTAAAATGTTTCAAAATTTAGGAAATATGAAGTGACATAAGAGCAAAAATGCCAGCCCTTGCTTCTTTCTCTCTGTGACAAGTCTCACTTCTGCAAATTTAAATGCATTATTTTGATCAATCAAAAAAAAAATACAAAAACAGCACTCTACCGCAGTATATAGTCCTCATTCATCAATCTAGTTCACAGAAGACAAGCCTTCTGAACCATTAATCAAAAAACAACAAACCAAACTCCCAAAATGAGCTAATTAACATTCAATAAAAAACAGTGACCAATCAATCTGAAAAAGACCTATTAAAAAATGAATAATTAATTAGGCAACTGAACTGACCAAGGGTGTGTCCTTTAAGAAGAGTGCCAGCTTCCTCTCTCGCTTTGTTGGCAGACTCCTCATTATCAAACTGAATAAATGCATAGCTGGGCATCAGCAGGAGACCTTTGCAAACATTTTTTTATCATTTTGAATTTCATTACAAGAATCACACCTCATTTATTTTTTCCATATTATAAAATGAAATGTTATATATATATATCAATCAATCAATCTTCGTTTTGCGTCCAGAGACCCGGTTTCCAGAGGTAGGACGTATATATATATATATATATATATATATATATATATATATATAGTCCTGGTTATGACATTAAACTGACCCTCACTGCCTTGTGAGTGATGTTGGATCATCAAAGGCTAGGCCCACCGCTTATAACTGTGGTTGCGTAAGGAAGGGCATCCTGCGTAAAAACTAGCCAAAAAAAAATAATACTTATGATCACGGAAATAACAATGGCCCTCAGTATCCGGCAGAAGAGGGTGTGAAGAATCTCCGGAGACCCAGTCCATG
Source organism: Helobdella robusta (assembly GCF_000326865.2). Classification (NCBI taxonomy): domain Eukaryota; kingdom Metazoa; phylum Annelida; class Clitellata; order Rhynchobdellida; family Glossiphoniidae; genus Helobdella; species Helobdella robusta. Next base: position 822,973 of record NW_008705322.1, on the reverse strand, counting down.
GAGTTGTGGTGCAAGGCCCTGTGGATGGTCTGGCTACTGGCACCCCACTCTATAGTGTGGCGGTC
>NW_008705322.1:821358-822052 GCF_000326865.2 Helobdella robusta | reverse complement strand
GGGTATGGAGAAGGGACATGACGGAGGAAGCGGAGTTTGAGTATAGGAAGGCTAAGAAGGTTGCAAAACAGGTAGTGGCAACTGCAATGACGAAAGCATTAGATAGGTTAATGAAGGAAATGGAATTTGATGTGAGTTCGATTTGATGTTCAAAGTAGCAAAGCAGTCAATTTGGGATAGGAAAGATGTTATAGGGAATGGATGTGTTTGGGATGGATCTGGCAAGTTGTGCATAGATGAGGAGGAAAAAGCTCAGGCGTGGAAAGCTCATATGGAAAGGTTGATGAATGAAGAGAATGAGTGGGATGGAGATGTGGAATCCGCGGTCACACACGGAACTATAGAGAAGGTGACGATGGAGGAAGTAGAGAAAGCAGTTAGAGAAATGAAACTTGGTAAGGCGACAGGGGTTTCGGAAGTGGCGGCGGAACATATAAAAGCGAGTGGGGTGATAGGAATTGAAGTTATGATGAGAATTGCTAACAGTATGTTTGATGATGAAGGTATACCTGAGGATTGGCGACACAGTGTGTTGGTGCCGTTGTATAAGGGCAAAGGAGATGTGAGAGATTGTGGGTCATATAGGGGTGTGAAATTGCTAGAGCACGGAATGAAGGTAGTGGAGAGGGTGCTTGAGAGGAGGTTGAGAAATATGGTGACAGTTAATGAAATGCAGTGTGGGTTTATGCCTGGT
>NW_008705322.1:799663-820163 GCF_000326865.2 Helobdella robusta | reverse complement strand
AATTTATAGAATATTGTAAAAATATATATATATATATATATATAGATAGATAGAAAGAAAAATTTGAAACCACAAACCAATAATCTTTCCATATTTTTTGAAAATATTTTCAACATCCTCTTTTGTAACTGAGCCATCAGTTGGCATATTGCCTATGTAAATCCTGGAGGCAATCATTTTCGGATCTTTGCTGTTAGTCCCGATGTAATCACTCTTCTTGTAATCTTTATCTCTCTGTCGACTGCCACTCCTACGCCTGCTTCTATTATTTCTCGATCTACTACGAGTACTACTGCGTCTGCGATGTTTGTGTCCTCTGGAAGAAGATCTGCTACTTCCACTGCTTCGACTTCTGCTACTGCTGCTGCTTGAACTGCTGATGGTGATTCGGTGACGAATGTGATCTCTTTTTCTATCCATATCCTGATTTGCAATAACTGGTGGTTAGGGTTATTCTAATTATTCCAAAAGCAAATTAATAAGATAAAACTAACAATCGAATGCTAAGCCAACCTTTTATTTAGTGATCAAATGTTACAGCAAACTGTAAAAAATAAAATTGAGAGATTAAAATTTTAAACAATAAAATGCATACATAACATAGCAAGTTCTGCATGCTATCTTATATTAACATTGTTAAACAGTATATATGCAATGATTTAGATTTTTCTATTAAAAGAATAGAATTTGAATACTTTAAGTTCACTTACACCAAGATATGACTGTTGGGGACAAAAAAATACATAAAAAATACTATTTTCCGAAACTACAAAATTATTTTAATATTTGTTGAAATCTCTAAAAAAACTAACACACAGCGCAAGTAAACATGGTCTTTTAGATTTAAATAAAATATTAAATAAATTTAACTAAAGTTGAACATTTAAAACTTTTTAAGTTTGAGAAAAGTTTGAAGAAAATAAAAATTCGTTTTAGTAGTACGAGATACTACGATGAATGAATGATCCGACTGAATAAATGATCGACTTGCTTGCTTGCGAGAGGGCATCCAATCCCGAAATATAAAATTTTAAAAGAAAACGGAATAAACCAAAATCATTTTATAACCGGTCGTATCGCCAACATTCGCATAAACATTACCTTCGAAGAACGTTTAATATTTATTACATTTTGTTAATTTCAATAAATAAAATTTGTCCAAGTGTCAACAAGTCAAACGAAGCTGCATTCTTTTCATGTTTTGCTTGCAGAAGATCAGGACAGAAACAAAACTAGAAAACAGATAATCATTTCATTGAAAAAACAAATAAAAACAGTTAAAAATAAAAATTTGAATGTCCAACGTACCAAATAATTGTTTAATCGATCGAATGTTCAAATAATTTTCAATTTTGGCTATCGTACACGGTTATCCATATAAAAAATTAATTGCCGGCCATCTTTATCGAGCTTAAGCAAAGAAAAATAAACTAAATATGAACTAAAATATAGAGAACCAAAGACATCTGATCCTAAGACTAGCACACGGCCAAAACCAACGTAACAAACGCGACAAATCTAACAAATCATTCGGTGGGCTCAGATGATTTGCTAACAGTGCGATCAACTGATTCCGCTAAGACATCAGAGTCCTCCTCTTCCTCCTCCTCATCTACTTCCTCCTCGTTGTCTTCTTCCGGGGGTTTGTGGGCCCTGAACCAGGCATCTTCTTCACGGACAGTGGGGTCGGAAATCTCGGACAACTCGTCACTGTCCGCAAGATGGTACTCAATCTGGAGGTCGAACGGATCAGGTGGATTGTAACCCGACATACCAAATTTTTGTCCCCAGCCAATGTACACGTTTTCAAATATTCTGAAAATATTTCTCGCGATAATAATGATTTGACTAAAATAAAACAATACTTGAATATCTACAGAACGTAGGAACATTTAATCAAAGTTAACTGACGATAAAATGGAAAATCAGTGATGCTTATCAACTGCTTCTATATAAGCATAAACAGACTGAAACAAGGTACCACAACCATAAAACTAACTTATTATTGGCTACAGCATAAGCTCCAGGCCAGATATTAGATTGAAGGACAGCGCATGCGTACTGCGGCAAAAGTTTTGACGATAACTTGACTGACCAGGCCGGCTGTCCGTCATATTCACTATCTTCTGAAAGCGGACTCAACAGAGGGGGTCCAACTTCCGGTTCCATCTGATCATCTTCTTCGTCGTCATCTTTAATCTCTTCTTCTTCCTCTTCCTCCTCAATTTCTTCTTCATCTGTTTTTCTACCTGTATAAATATATATCATGTAAACAACGAGCCACCAGTGAAGATAGAGAGCTTACTTTTTAAGAACTTAGCATAGCTCTCCTTGATAATCTTGTCAACAGCTTTCCTGTGCATGGCGTACCTCCTCTTAACATCACTCAAACTCACTGTCGGATCCCACCATTTTGTTCGGCCCTGTCCGTGGGATGGTTTAGGTCAGGGTTAGGATGAAGAATGATAGCATGTAGAAAGTAACGAGAGAAGATGGCCAGTCAGCTAGAGGTAGCAGACACAAACATACTTGATCCAGTATGTAGGGAGCATGATGAACCCAGCCATCGAGTGTGGGATCTGCCAACTCCTGAACAGTCAGTGGCTCGTAGTCCGAGTTTTCCACGACCCTGCCAGTGCTTCCTGCTTCCTGATCCTCCAGTTCCTCTTCTTCCGCATCCTCTTCATCTATCTGATAAAATCCTAATTTTGCGGTGGTTATTGTAGAAGATAAACACTATAAAACACGACCTAACTTTCGTCTTAGCCATCTTCCTTGACATGCAAAACAACACTGTCAGCATGATGATGATGATGAAGATGAGAAAATGATGATGACGAGAAAGAAGATGATGACGACCTGTTGGTGAGACTTGAGTGGCCGACGATATCCTGGCGATGGTGGCTCTCAGCAGATGCTTCTCCCTGCCAGGGAACAATGGATTCGAGTGCACCTTCGCGTTGTTAACGAACAAATTAATGAGGCAGTTGTTGCCATCTTATTGATGATGCTATTAATGTTTCAATATCAATAAACAACCGATACACATCAACAGCAACGATGAATGACATCAACAGCAACAACGACATCAACAACGTAATCAACAGCAACCACAAAACACGCACTGGAGCCTCTAAATCACCGGTGAGGTATTTTTTAATCTTCTTAGCGGTGACAACCTGGCTTGGAGTGGCATTAGGCAGTCGAACCCAGGCCATTCCTGGTTCCGAGCAGACGAAATATGACTTCAAGTTTATGCCGGATCTCGGCTTTTCGGGAGGTGTTGGTGTCGGTTTAATGAAAAATGGTTCTGGAAGAGGCGGGTATGTGGGAGCCAGCGACTGTTCATTTTTGTTGTGTTCATTTGTTTTGTTGTTAAATTAATTGTTGATTCATTTGTTGTGGTTATCACCGTTGTTAACGTGTCACTTGATGTCATGAGAAAGATGATGGAATTGTGGATGTAATAAGTTTAAAAAGTGACGAGAAAGAAGCAAATTAAAGGTAAATTCCAACTCTACAGACAACGATTAAATAGAGACAACATAAACAAGATATATATTTATATTTTATATATTCGTATATATATATATATATGTGTGTAAAAAACAAGAACAGAAGACCTCTTCTAAAATATCGGCGGTCAACTTCCTGACGTAGGTCGTATCAACAAAGTGATCACCCATCTCGTTGGGAGTCAGCTGCTGAAGTTGTTGCTGCAGTTGCTGCAGCTTTAATTCCTGCTGTTTTTGTTGGTGCAACAAATCCAGTTGCTGTTGCGGAGAGAGTTGCTGCAACTGTTGCATCTTCTCTATCATCTTCTGCTGCTGATTCTGAAACCGATTAGCTGGAGTATCTTCAACTGTAAAGAAGATGACGGAGATGATGATGACGACGACGATGGAAAGGATGATGATGAAGATGAATGAGTCAAACATTCATCACTAAAGTACATACCAACTTTTTCCTCCTCCACTTTTTGAATTTCATCAAATTTCAAGATGGCTGACGTCGTGTCAGTTGGCATCAGTGTTGGTATCATCGCAGACGGCTTCAATACCTGCTTGCAATGGAGACGGTGGTGACGACGGTGACGATGAAGTGCCACAAAAATGAAGATGAAAAACCATCCAAACGAACGAACAAACGAACATTAGTAGATAAAGTATCAGCCTCTGTATCAGCATCATTCATCTCGTACACCTCCCTGGCATCAATCAGCACATCCCTACTGAACTGAACCTCGGCCACGATGTAGTTGCTTCTCAGGCCGAACAATTTGCCCCAAAATCGGATCTAAGCAGATTTTTTGATTAGTGGAAGGAGAGAGAAGAAAAAAAGTTAACAAAGACAAAGAGAGAGTGAGAAAGAAATAGAAAGGGCAAGATGAAGAGGGAGAATGAAAAAGTAAAAAGTAACGCTTAATTATAAGTTAAATAACGTGTGAGTACATGGCGAATTTCATATTTTCAAGCTGTTATATTAAAACATGTATATAATTTAATGAATCTTTAAGATATTTAACATACAGAAGCAACATTTCAAATTAATAAACAGAATGATTATAGAGGGCACCTTTTCAGCACCGGTGACCGTCAACGCCAGACGTTTTAGCGCCAACCAAATCCTTATCTGTTTAAATGTTTTAAAAAAATTTCGCCAATAAATTACTGCAACAATAAATCTACCTTCACATCAACCATTTAAACAACCAACCAGCCCACCAACCAACCAGCCAACTAACCAACCAGCCAACCAACCAACCATTTCTTGTCTGTTCAGCCCAATATCTGCCTGAAGGAAAATGTGATTGATGAGATGCAGGTTTGGAACTGTTGCCTCCATTTCAAATTCTATGGGCATCAATGAATTTGCCTCTATTCTTTGCTTAAAACAAATATACATTACATCTTCTTATTTTTAATTATTCCAAACTAAAACACTTGAAAACTTTCAAGTATTTACTTTGAACATTTTGTGTTGAATCTCAGCTAATGTCACTTCTTTTGACTTTGGTTTCTTTTCCAAAAATGTGTCTAATTTGTAAATGAATCGATTCCTTTTGGCTTCAAAACAAAATTCCTCAAAGTCTTCAAGAGGATTGAGAGGGTGCTTTTCAATTATTGAAGTTAATACGGTTGCCAGGTGGTCATATCTAAAATTATGAAAAATATAAATTAATAGTAAATAAAAAATAAATGAAAACATCAAAAATCAACTACTTACAAGTTCATGCCTGATTTAGTGCTGGCCGTCAATAAATAGGCCTTCGCATTCATGAAGTCTTTCTCGATCAGGGCGTCCGGACTTTGAGTCATGCCATAATTTTCCATAACGAACTCGTTCTCGGCAGAGTCGTAGATCGACATTTTGAAAGTTGATCGTATGAACTTTGCAAAAAATATGAAACAAAAATTCAATTATAAATTGAATGAAATAAGTTTAAGCGACTGTCATTCATTCAGAAAGTAGGAAAATAAGTTTCATCGAGTTGCAGTGAACAGTCGAAGAAGCTGTTGTCATGGCAATTATAAACTTCAAAGTTCTCTATTTTAGCCTAATAACGATTCTACACATTTGAAAATAATTCTTTTCAACAAATTATTAAAGTTATGTTTTAACTTTTGCGTGTTTTGCCCGATTACTAGCAAAATCATCTTATTACAAAAGTTAAAATTTTCACCGTTATTTTAAATAAAATTAAGTGCTACACTATTTAAAAATGTAAGATTCACTTTTAAACTCTTACTTCAAGTAAATGAGCACACTTTTAGGTCGGATAAATTCGTTGCCGATCAAAAGCAAAAATTTAAAAAAAAAGCGTGTTCAGATCGAAAATAATTTTCGCGATTGTTAGTTTGGCGTTAGGTTGAACGATGACTAAAAGCAAAAAAGCAAAAAGGGCTCAGAAGAAAGTGATTGATTTCAAGAAGCCGAAATTGAAAGTTGGTAGAAAGTTAAAAAAATTAAACGAAACTCTACCTGAAGTTAAAGTTAGGAAAATCCTAATCAAAAACCAGTTTGCGGTGAAGAAGATTGACCGTGATTTGTTGGCCCCTCTCGAACAGGTTCAAAAAAATTATCTGGAGTTTTGTTTGTTTGTCATTTAATAATTTATTTTTAAATCTTTATTATTTCTGACAGATTGATAGTTCTGTGGATGAAAAAGCATTGTCCCATTCAACACTATTGGAATTGTCCAAAAAAATATTGGTACAAAAATTGTTTCAAAATTCTCAGTCAAAATAAATTAATCATTAATTAAATTATAACAGCATAATAACAATGATTAAAATTTATCCTATCGTTGCTATTGTAGGCCACAATGAAACAGTGCTATAGCTCTGTGAAAGCCACAGAAAGAAAAGAACTGTTAGTCAGCATAAGAAATCTCATAGAGAGTTGCCATTATAAATTAGTGCTGCTGAACTATTTAGAAATAATTGAGGGCATATGTCCATTGATGGTCGATCTGCATTATGAAGTTAGATTAGAGGTTGGATACCATATTTTAATTTCATTCTTCTAGAGTCTAACTTAATTTTTCTTTATAAATATTTCAGTTATGTTGATGAAATTCAACGATACATTAGAGATATTTATAATGAACACTCAACTGTTTAATTGTAAGGTTCCAAAATTATTGAGAAGTGTTCTGAAGAGATACGTCACAGGTCGCTCATTGGATTCTGGTGAAGCAATCTGTAATCAATTAATTATTTTTTATCATTTCTTTCAATAATTATAATTATTAATCATATCTTGAAAATAAATTTATTTTAAAACAGCTACAGTAAACTTCACCAACTCAAATGTTCCGATCATTGCGGCAAGTACGTGTAGAGCTCTGGCAAATCCTAATTACTGCCTAGATGCACTATTGAACATCGAAGTTATAATTGATTTGTGTCCACTGTTGGCTGTCTCATCTTCAAGAAAATTGCTGAATGGCATGTTGATGCTGTGCTCTAAACAGATTTCAAACATTTCAACCAGTAGCACAGTAAACATTTTTTTCAAGTTTCTCAATTTTTACCATTTACATTTTCAAACTATTCTTAAAAATAATGAAAATTCATTTTAAATCCAAACAAATTTCAAGTAATAAATTTAAATTCTGGAGTTGAATAAGTATTTATTTTATATTTACTCAGAGAAGTTCCCCTCAAAACAGCAGCAGCAAAGATTGCAGTAGCAGGCAGTTCTCATCACTGACCCTTTCCTCCTCCTCCTGCTTAGGCCATGTGAGATTGTGTAGCAGGAAGTCAAGACTGGCAGTCATCAAAAAGTTGACATCCTTCATCAACTTGCTCATCAGCCATGCTGGGTGGTTAGTGAAGTTAGCTGCTGCATTGACCTGTAATTAATGTCCATTGAGCACCAAAATTATAATGTGCTGCCTAGACTACACGCATAAATAATCAGTGATCAAATTGCAACATTTAAATGAGAATACTAATTTGTGATGTGATTTCATTTTGTCAATGCAGCAGCCAATCAAATTTGCAATTACATCAGTTAATCTCAATTATATTGGCCGTTAAATGAGACGACACTTACTTGGAAACTGTTGAAGACTCACTCTCAATGATTGAGCAAGCAGGATTAACTTGAATCATCTGTCCATCTCCTTATGCAATTGCAAGCCAGACGGAAATCATCATCATTGCAAATAATTAAGAAACGAAACGATTGAACCTTTAAATGTAGCACATTTTATATCAGTGAAATAACATAGTTGTGTGCTATTCCACATTATGTCAGTGCACCTGTATTAAAATCTTTTGAATACACCTCAGTTATACATGCATGCACAACTTATGACATTTAATGTTTCTGATGTTATTGACTGTCAATCATTAACTTGTCTATTTTATGTGAGTTTAATACACATTGTTCAAACAAATACATTCATATATATATATATATATATATATATATATATATGTGTGTGTGTGTGTGTGTGTGTATGTATGTATAAGAGCTGTTGTTAGGCGAAGGACTCATTTACTGAAAAATAATAAGATATTTTAATAGTTCTAACAATAATTCAAACGAATAAAACATGAATTGTATTCAAAAATAGTACTGGTGTAGATGATAATAAGAATTTGATGTCATGTAACAAAGTTTAGAGTATCTACAGCAGAAGGACAACGTGCTGGATGACGTTCAAGAGTGCTCCGACACCCTCCTAGTCTATCTCTTCAACATCCTCATCGAAAATTTCGTTGATTCTTGCTACAACAACAACAGCAAATCATCTTCAACTGTGAAAAAAAGTAGCAACAGGAATGTTTCATTCGATGCCACTGACCAGATAGGTGCACTGTATATTTATTTCTATTCAAACCTTCAATAACTTGCTTCATAAACAGTTTGAAATAAATTCAATCGTGACAATATTCTTGTTTTAATTTGCAGTTTTTGATGAATTGTGTTACGAGTTGGCACTCAGTACGTTAACATGCATGGAAACGTCTTTGAAATTAGTCACATACCTCAAAGACGAAGGTGCCCTGGTGAGCACTTTTCATCAATTTCTACACTACCACTTATTCTTATCCATTCAGTTAATTTACGTCATTGCCAATTTGCATACATGAATACGCACATCTTTTTTAAAAATTAGGACATGAAATTATAATATGCTAATGATGCATGCATGAATACTCAACAGGTCAACGATGCCACTGTACATAAACTATTGGAGGTGTTGAGTCAATATCATCCAGTCACTGCCTTCAGAAAAGTTAAAAAAGCGAAATTTAACGAAAGCAAAGAGAAGGTTGGTTGGATGATGGAAGTTTTGAAAGAATTGTACCGACGTGCTGAAAGTTTATCAATCAATATTAATTACGAGCCATGAACAAACTGACGTATTGGGTAATTAACCTTATTGTGATTGGATTTAAAAACTAAGCTCTTGAAACATATTATCATGTTAACGGCAGGATGTAAGCCAGACCATTAACATGAAGATGGCCAAGGTACTCGACAACCTGAGACTCTACAGCAGAGGCACCAACCTTAATGATAGCTACTGCTCTGATGTCAAGCATAACAACTCAACTTGTAGAAAATTTAAAAATAAAAAAATAACTTGAACAAACGTTGTTTAAATGTTCAAATCTATTTTAAATGAGAGTTGCATGGAGATCATACACTTGTATACATTAAATATTTTGAAGACTGTTATTAAATATAGCAGGAATGTAGCATATTGACGTATAAAATACACGGATATCAATGCAAGACATGCAAATAATGTAAAGGTAAGTAAATGCTCGAAGGAGTGTAGCCACAAAGTTTAATACTTGTAGATACAAAATCGTTCTCAGTTATCTTATTCCTAGATGTTAATGGACATTACTGTACATGATTACATATGTTTCATAATGATTTTTAAAATAAATTTCCAAAGTGACTTGCATGCATAAAAAACAAACAGTTTAACAAAGTAAAGTTTATGATATGTTGTCAGTCAGCTGGCGGTACACGAAGTGTTCAATGAACGGTTGAACATATAGTTAACACATTTTGACATGATTCTTTGATATAAATGTAACACGTATAAACGCAAGGGTAGTGAAAAAAATATAAAAATGTCACTATTGAAATGATGAAAAGAAGAGAAGACGATTCGAGATGATGATGCCTGAAAAATATCAACAAAAATGAACGCTTCAAATAATTAAATGCACTCTAACTTCGCTAATTTTTAACAAAATGTAAAAATATGTTTATGTACATGAGAATTAACGACCGATAGCCAGCCAACCTCTCATTCATCCACTCAGTCTCCTCCACTATTCATTCGTTTTAAATGTGTTTTTCATTGCATTCATCCAACTCATCATCCATCCACTTAAACTTCAAATCCCATGGAGACATTTGATGGTGTTCTACGAACGATCACATAATCAACATTATTGTTGATGTTGTTGGCATCATCGTCACCACCGTCGTTCTTGTATCTCGGTCTTCCTGAATCGCTGTTCTGCCTCCTGACACTTTGCTGATGTTGTTGGTGGTTGTATTGTTGACGTTGTTGCAAGACACTGTTGTTGTTGTTAGTGTCACCTGATGCAACCTGTTTGAAATGTATTCATACAACGTCAGTATTATGACTGATTACAATGACATTGTACGTGAACTACAAATACAAATGTTTACACATCAGTGACAATATACTAAGATGAACGCAATATTATTGTCAGTAGACTACACTAAGATGGCTTTATGGACATTATTTGTTGAAAATTTCATGAATGATTGATGTGTTTAATTATGTTGAGAATGTATAAGTAGAATTGAATAATGAATAACATTGTATGGAGGAACATTATATTTCGCATCCATCTGCATATTCATAGGTTCTTGCTCAGCATAATTAGTAGGTTGCTGCTGATAGTGGGAGGTCCTAGAATATGTTAATTAATTTTATTAACTGAAGATTCGGAATAAATTATGATATGGTGATGCTATGTTTATTGGGTAAAGATTAACTAGCCTGTTATCCAATGCCTGTGATGATATCGATCTCCTGGTCTTGTACGGTATTTGATGAGCTAGATAGGGAGGTGGAGCTTCACCATCAGGCAAGAAATTTGATTGGCTGCCATCATTGCATACTATGCTTCGATTGGGTGGCAGGTTTTCATTTCTTTCCCTAGATGGTTGGTAGCAAAAGCGGGACGAAATTGAAGCACAATCATTGATATCTCTTCCATCGATATTATATTACAATCCATAATCACAATTATCATTGTCATCATCACTATTATCAACATCATCAACATTTGCAACCTGCATGAAGAAGCAGCCCTTCTGCTCAGCCTGATTCTATTTTTAGTCCTCGGGGAATATCGAACTCTTGCTCCATCTGTATCAGTTCTGTGTGGAGGTTCATTAATTTTTTATCAATCAATCATTAATTAATTCATTTATTTATTAGCCCAATTAATTTATTCATTAATCAATCGAGCACTAAATGAAATAAAAGTCTTGAACTACACCCACAAAGATGGCAGAAAACAAACCACATCTCACTAACACTAGCAAAACATCACACCATCATAAAAAAAGCCACATAAGCAAGCAAACTAACAGCCAGCCAAACTTACAAGACGACTTCTACTAACTCAACTCTCGTGTATGGGATATCCTTCAACTGGTCATCAGTCATTCCTTCATCGTGTGGATCCACGTACTTAAAGTGGTCGGCAAGCTCGCGTGGCGGGCGCATGCCCGGCGACTTGCTGCGTCTTTCGTCGGTAGGGATTAGGGAATTATGTTAATTAGGAGTTCATGAATTATGTTAATTAGGAATTAGCTTTGAAAATGGAGAATTGTAATTTTTTGTAATGTAATATTGTATAAAGCTCTGAAGATAGAGAAACGCAATAAATAGAAAATTATGTTAATTAGGAATAGTGAATTATGTTAAATAGGAATTAGTGAATTGTGTTAATTAGAGACAGGGAGTTGATGCTAATTAGTGAAAAAATGATGAAGCAGCAACCTCCTACATTTCTTCCTACCAGATTCGTAAAACTCACGAGCTGACTTGTTGTTATCCCTGCCAGATGGATAGAAACAGATTGAAAAATTCATTAACCACGGGAGTTTAAATGCTAAACAATGATTAAAAATAGCAGAGGATGGAAGGTGCAAGTATGCCTCACTCACCCGTCAGCTCTGCAGAGAGTTTCATCGGCCCACCTGATGGTCACATCCTTCTCATTGTTGGTCGTCATGGTTACGTCACTCATGGCATCATCGAGGTCATCGTAGATGTGGCCAGATTGCTGCTGTTGCTGCAGCAACTGATGATGACGAAGATGATGATGGTGGTGATGCCGACGATGACGACGGCGGCGAAAACTCGGTTCGTAATCGAAGCCGTTATCGTCTGTGTAGATGTTCTCGTCCGGATAATAACGAGGCCTCCTCTGCATGCTGCTGTCATGAAGACGCTGACGCAAGTAATCGTCGTCGGGGTGGCGATAGCGTCTGCGACATCGTCTGCTGACGTCGCCAGTAGCTGCGTCCACGTCGTACTCTTCCAGTGGTTCAATTTCAGAATAAAAGGAGAGGTCGTCATAATGACTACGGAACCTGTGTGGCGATAAGCAGTGCTACAATCATCAAGGTCACTCTTCTCTATCATGACAATAATTATAGCTAGTATCGATCATCATCACCACCACCACCACCATCATCATCAACATCATCAGTACCTTCCTCTCCTAGCATCAACAGCCGACATGTACATTGGATTCTTTCTTCTGTATCTGACGCAAGAGCAATTGAAACATGATTTGAATAGAAGAAGTTGCATGCTATCAACAACAGTAGCAATATTTTATAAGTGCAAAGATACGCTGAAATGAAAAAAAGTAGTCTCGAATAAAAAGTACGAAAGTTTATGGCCCCAAACCTTTTACATGCATTCTTGCTGGCTTATAAAGAACGCATTATATCTTGTAATGGTATAACTAAGGGGAAATGTTGATTTGTTGGAGATAATTAGAAAGATGATAATTAAGATAAATGCTCTTTTAAAGACCATCGCCTGATACACTGACCTGACGTGATTTATTAACAAACTGAGCTACTTTCCACATGCTATTTAATGGATGGATTGTAATTCTTTTGCCTTAAGCATTGGATTTTCGTCAAGAATTTAGCAGCAGACTTTTCTTGACAGGCTCCAACATTTAGCCCTTATTACTGCTATTTAATTGGAGAAATGCAAGGCTATGAGTAAATTATTCTACCAAACGAACTTCGGCTCTAAATGTTCAAAAATTTGTGGTGAGGCCAAATAAAAGTTGTAGAGTACATGGGAATATGTGTACTAAACTTCAGGGTCGGTGGAAGTTACAACAACTTATTAAAAATTTTTCTTGTGAATAAAAATCCTAGAACCTAATAATTGGGCCATTTTAGACGAACGATTCCACTTCCACTATCACTTCGGAACTCCTCGCGCCCCACCCTGAGGTTATTCCGGTGACTGTTGCTGACGCTCCCCATCCTATTCCTTTTTCAAATAATAATTATTATTTGTTCTACACTACTTTATAATTTTCATTATAATGTAAATATAAAGTAATAATATATAGATATAATCTTCACAGTAATGGCATACTGCAAAACTCTCTCTCTATCTCCTCTCTCTCTCTCTCATTACCTGCCATCTCTCATCTGCTGCAGAACACGAGCATCCCACCGAATGGATGATGACCTGCAACTCCTCGGTGAGTCTCCAACCACTTCTGCTGCTGCTACCTGGTCATAATCTGCTGGACTGTTGTTGTAATGGTTATCATCATCAGCTTCAACAACAACAAATTAACATCAACCATAACATCAACATCATCATCATCATCGCTGACATCAATTCAACAACAACGCCATAACTAACTCTCTCACAATAGGCGCAATTGTGGCACATGAACTTGGTCTGGCCATCGGTATATCACCTGTGATTGGTCAGAAATATTTGAATCAAGCAATGTGATTGGTTAGAAATATTTGAATTAAGCAATAGAATTGTTATTTAATTGTCACAGAACAAAATATTGAATGCCATTAATTAACCAAAACTTATAAAATGAAATTGACAATCCCTCTGATTGAAACAAATTTTCAACTATACAATGTGACAGCATAAAAATGATGATGCAATTTGTTGAAATTTTGACGAAGCTGGATGATTGAAAGGTAACTGAACTAACGATCATGGAAACTGTTGGACCCAGACTGTCTTCTCTGTCTGAGACCTGCCCTAGTTTTGGTGACCTCATTAAAACGTGACCCACTTACAAGGTCAGGCACCAGTGACCTGTTTAAGAAGTTGCGTAGTGAGCTGTCATCGCTGCAGCAACATTTCTTCTGCTGTCTGATGCTGCTGTTGAGGTGAGGCTGGAGGCAGTTGTGGCAGTCTTTTTTGTCTTTCCTAATGTTGAAAACATGAAAATTACTTCACGGTGAATGAATTCTATCAAAATTTGAACTCCTGAGAAGCAGGTCACCAGCAATGCTAACTTGGAGAATAATTTTGATCCAAACGATAGGAACCTGCTTGAATTCGACGATGCCGAAAAAGATCTGGAATGTTTGTGTTGCTGCTGCTGCTGTTGTTGCTTGAAGTTGGCCAGGGATGTGACAGTCAGCATGGTACTCGACTGAACATTCTCTCTGGCCTGCAGCATGAAGAATGTGTGGTGCTCCAACATGTGAGTCCACAAAAGTTTGGCGTGGTTCTTCGATGGCAGGATGAACGAATTCGTCATCTCATCTCCCTGTTTGTTGGTTGTTTATATTTTCATCCATCATTTGTTTTTACTATAAATTCACTAAACAAAGTGCAACCAGACAGCACACTCACATATCTGTCCCGCACTTTGAAGGCCACAGTCTTGTTCTTGTAGGAGATCTTTGTCAGCCTGGGCCTGAATGAAATCAAACAACATATCAATTTATATTAACTGCACACAAATATTTCACATTTGATTGGGTCAAGTTTTAAGAAAATGAGGTCAGGTCACGTCAGGTCAGGGTTGGGAGTGACTGACCAGCAGTAGACTGCCATCTTGATTTCTTTTTTGAAGAGGTACAAACCAACTGGAGCAATGCCAATGGTGTAGTCCAAGTCATCCTGGCTCTGTATTTTATGGATAGATGGATGTAGGATTTACAATTTGTGTCATTGATGACTAATGTTTAATCTATAAATTATTTTAAAAAACAAACAAGAAAACATTTTTTGAAGCAACAAACAGAAACCAATGTATAACTGTTTGATGATAAAACTCATTAAGAAATAAAATTGAGCATAAGCAAATATCTAACTTTGACGGGGTACATTTGAAGGCCGTATGATTCAACCCACTTCACTTTGTCAAGGAATTGAAATTCGCATTTAGTCGGAGATCTACCCCTAGATAAGTGAAGAATTTTGTTTTTCAGTTACAACAATTTATAAAATAATTTTATCAAACAAACAACTTATTAAATAATTTTTCTAAATGCCAAAACATAAAAAGATAATAAAACATAAAAAAATTGATTAGTTTAATAGTAGGCACATGGAAGGTATAAATGTATTATAACTTGTGGATACAAGTGCCAAACTTCACTATGAATCAAAAATATATCTGGAAGAATATATTATGTTGAAAGCGAATGTATAAAGTTTAAAAGTGGATGTAAATAACAAGACTAACGAAACATTTTTCTGCCACTCTTGGACCTCCTTCCTGTACTCTTCCGAGTCTTCTCTTATAAACAGGAAGTCCATGAATTCATCATCATCTAGTACTTCACTTTGATTGTCGCCATACTCAGCTTTTAAATATTCCATACAGATCATCATATATAGTGATAATAATTTATTTAGAATTGGTATATCTGTGGCAATTTAGCACAAAAGGAATGCTTGCTAACTGAACTTACCTTGTATCGCATAGGCAGACAATTGAATCGCCAGATCTCTTGTTAAATGAATGCCTCCATGCAAAATGTCGCGCTTTATTTGAAGGTAGAATTGATATTTGGCCTCAGGTGTTACCAATTTGCATGGATCGACTGCATAGAATCTCACGCAGAAGAATATGCTGTGGGGTCCAGGACCAGGTAATTGCGAGTTTAGTGATTTGGAAAGATTTAGCCACCTCTATGAAATGTACCATTTCAAGAAAAGTGAATTTTAGTAAAAAAAATTAGACAGATAAAAAATTTAAATGAAAAGAATATAACTAATGAAAAACAACTAACCAGATTGCAGACCGAATCCGAGTACCTCAATCCAAAATATTCCCTCTCAACAAGATCTATCTTGCCACAAATAATGTTCATTAAATTTTCCGCTTTCTCAGTCAGCTACATTTTGTAATTTAGTACATCACTTTTATTTTATATAATTTATATAAAATTTATAAAATATTTTTGTAACTTAACAAAAGTGATTTAAGTGTCATTTATTTTATTGTATTTTAATAATTTAAAATTCAATTAATTTATTGTTATTCAATTTAACAATTTAATTAATTTATAAATTATATTTATTTCATTTAAATTAATTTTATTTTAAAATTAATTAAAAAAGAATCAATTAATTATTAACTCCAATGCTAATCTCTAATGAAAGCTAATCTAATCTCTAGTGCTAGTCTAGTGTCTAGTAGTAGTCTAAAAAATGGCAATGCCTTTCATCATGAATGAATGAATGACGTCTGCAAATTGGAAATGATTTTGAGAAATAATTAACCTTGAAATTCAAAAACAGATCTGAATTGTCAAGCATGATGACCCTGCAAGTGTGGTTCAGCACATCCTCCACCGGACAGCTGCCGGATTTTGGGTCCGCTCTTTTCTTGTTGAAAACTTTCGGAATAATTTTCGATAAAGCGACAAGCATTTTAAATGTTTCTTAACGCATAAAATCAAACAAATCTAATTTATTTTCAAGAAAAAAAAACATAAAAATATTGAATAGCTCGAATTTGACGCAAATAATTTTCGAACATTTAATTTTAAAAAATCAAATCCCGCGCAAGTCAAACGTAAACCAACGTAAATTAAAAATTTATATCGAATCAAACATTTATTGTTCTTTGTTTTTTAATATATTCAAATACACATAACTAGAATAATAGAACTATTTGACATGCTTGGATTATTAGCTTACGAAATTGCATGGATTTTAAAGATGAAGCTATATGAAATAGTTACTTAATATGCTTAAAACATTGTGTTAATTCTATTTAATTTTATTTCCTAAAATTATGATTTTATTAAATAAAATTATGTATTATTAAATTATTGTTGTTAATTTAAATATAAAAATTGCTTTTGGTCCTGTGAAATCCGGTGGCTTACTTAGTAGGATTGAGCTATAGTCACCCTTTTTTACACTATTCGATCATGTTAAAAATTTGTTTGCTTATGAAATAAACGGCCTAAATAAATCAAAATTGTTATTTGAACAACTAGCTTCATTATATTCTATGAATATTTTACATTCTGCTGGTGCTCAGAGAAATTGGATGCTGAAATTTTTTTTTTTTTTTATTCTTTAAAAATCAGAATCTGACAGACGCAGAAACTGTAACAACATGCAAGGCAGTAAAACAAAATTAAACAAATAAGTGAGAAAATAAATACAAAAAGTGAGGAAGAGAAATGATAAAACATGAAAAATAAAATATGTTAGAATGAAATAAATAATACTAATAAGACAAATAAAAGAAAAGTAATTGACGATGGAATATAAAATAAAGTAACGGCAAATTGATAGACTAGCAGATGACTTAGTGGGTTAGTGAGGTGATCGATAGATAAAGGCTAGGCCTGTGTGTGAAAAAGTTTAATGAGTATTAATATATTTGATGACTTATTAATAGACTAAATAATGACTTAGTGAGTTAGTGAAGTGATCGATGAAAGTGAGGTGATCAATAAGTAAAAGCTAGTTCAGTAATGATGAAGTGAGGAAGAGAAATGATAAAACATGAAAAATAAAATATGTTAGAATGAAATAAATAATACTAATAAGACAAATAAAAGAAAAGTAATTGACGATGGAATATAAAATGAAGTAACGGCAAATTGATAGACTAGATGATGACTTAGTGGGTTAGTGAGGTGATCGATAGATAAAGGCTAGGCCTGTGTGTGAAAAAGTTTAATGAGTATTAATATATTTGATGACTTATTAATAGACTAAATAATGACTTAGTGAGTTAGTGAAGTGATCGATGAAAGTGAGGTGATCAATAAGTAAAAGCTAGTTCAGTAATGATGAAGTTTTCTTAAGTGCTAATATGTTTGAGGTGTCTTGTGATGAAGGTCTTTTCCTGGTATGTAGATTGGGCGACGACTTGATATGTATGTTTGCGCTGACGAAGGTTGTGTGTTGTAGTTTTGATTGGTGGTAGTAGAGGATGGATGACGTGGTTGTTGTTATTTTCTATTTTCATGAACAGCCTTGAATCGAGTGTGTTGAATATCTGAGTGATGGTAGGATATGATGCAGGTAGGTAGTTGAAGCGATTTAATTTTTTGATGAGAGATTGTAGCTACTGAAACTGTTGTTGCGTGGCAAAACCAGACCAGGAGGGAGCTGCATATTTGATGCGTGAGATGATGAGTGATTCGGTGATGTCGAATAATTTGACGCCTCTGAGACCATGTGAACGGAGTGTTTTGAGTGCATGAAATGTTTGAAAACCTTTTGTGATGATGTAATTGATATGAGGTGCTATATTGAGTGTGGAGGTGAATGTGATGCCTAATATTTTTAGTTGATTTGTGCGAGTGATTGATGGGTGTTCAGGAGGTAATGTTATTTTTTTACGGCTATTGTGAATGATGAGTTCAAATGATTTATTGAGATTAAGTGAAAGATTGCATCGTTTTGACCATGTAGTTAATGAGTCGAGTTCTGATTGGATGGTGTTTGAGCTAGATGATGGGATGATAAGGTAGGTGTCGTCAGCGTATTTGATGATTTGATTTGAGCTATGGAAAGTTTTGAGAGTAGAAGCATTGATGATGAAGGTAGATGGACCAAGGACAGAACCTTGAACTACGCTAGTTAATAGGTAGATTAGATGAAAGAGTAGAGCTAAAAAGAGTAGAATGACTCCTATTAGAAAGGAAATTAATTATGATATTGTAAATGTTGTCAGGTAATGGAAGAGAGGCTAACTTATTTGAAATCATACGTTGGCTTACTGCAGTGGCTTACTGAATCTCAAACAACTGTGTCATGGCGGTTTTCTGTACATATAATGCTTTAAATAAATTAATATATTCATTTCACAATTATTTTTGTCAATATAAATAAAGAAATTGCTTTTATCTTGTGAAATACAGTGGCCAAGTAAAGCCGTATTTTAGCTTAATCGGATTTTTTTCATATATACAATACTATGAGATCAGTCAGTCAGTCAGTCAGTCAGTCAGTCAGTCAGTCAGTCAGTCAGTCAGTCAGTCAGTCAGTCAGTCAGTCAGTCAGTCAGTCAGTCAGTCAGTCAGTCAGTCAGTCAGTCAGTCAGTCAGTCAGTCAGTCAGTCAGTCAGTCAGTCAGTCAGTCAGTCAGTCAGTCAGTCAGTCAGTCAGTCAGGTCAGTCAGTCAGTCAGTCAATTAATCAATCAACCAACCATTCATTCAATCAACTAATCAACCAACCAATCGACCAATCAATGAACCATATTTGAAAAATATTTGCAAGGCTTGTTCAAACTCGAACAAACACTTAACTGTACGGATCTACAAACAATATCGAGATTTTAGTAAAGAAAGAAAAACACAATAGTTGCTTTTATTAAATCAAGAAATATCCAAAAATTATATAACCAAATTAAAAAAACTAGAAACCAGTCAACATTTAATAAATAAATAGACATTATTAAAAAGATTGTTCAAAAAGGTAAAATTTAAGGCGACGACGAGAATAAAATGTAGTTTGTTTTGTTGGTGTGGTGCTGTGAAGCGAAAACAAACAAACACATCACAAAAAATTAGTAAGAAGTCGCAAGAATAGTAGTCAGTCACCTACCTACAATTAAATTACTCTCAGGGCCCTAGCTTATAATCATTAACTCAACTCACCTACCTACAAATATGAATTTCTACGTTTTTGGAATTTTACATGTTTCAGGTATTTTATTTTACATATTTCAGCGTTTTTATTTTACTTGAAACTTTTTAACTAATGTTAAGCCCTAGCCTACCTACGATAGTTCAACTCATCTCAATCCCTAACTTACCTATGAATTAAATTAAGTCCGGTAAAGAAAATAGAAAGTTGAAGAGAAACATAACAACAACGACACCGAATGAATGGATGTTGTGTATGTGTGTGTTGTATTGAAGTGTGTGTGTGTGAATGTGCGCGCGTGTACTCTCCAGAAACCTCCAGAAACTTCATCATGAGACCCCCATCTGAAACGTGCTGACGCCCACCACAGCCCACCTCTCATCGTTCTGTAGACAAGTTTTTTTTTATTAGCGTAGTAGTAAATCAAGGAACAAATGAACGAACGAATAAATGATTAACTGAATGAATAAATAATTAGTTAAAAGAATGAATGAATGAATAGAATGAATTAA
Source organism: Helobdella robusta (assembly GCF_000326865.2). NCBI lineage: Eukaryota > Metazoa > Annelida > Clitellata > Rhynchobdellida > Glossiphoniidae > Helobdella > Helobdella robusta. The sequence goes on along the minus strand of NW_008705322.1, from coordinate 800,035 downwards.
CGTCAAATAATAGAAAAATAATTTGAAAGATTGAGTGAAAAAATGAATGAATGAGAAAAATGAAAAAAATTAAACTAAACCTTATTTCAAAAATCGTCGTTACTGTAATCCATCGTACCGACCACCACATTCAGGTCGGCACACATGATTTCATCCGAACTTCTGATTGTCAGTCGAACAGCCAACGCGCTGATTCTTCCTACACCACCATCATCATACGTAAATCATCATGAGACCACCATCTGAAACGTGCTGACTCCCACCACTGCCCACCTCTCATCATCCTGTAGACAATTTTTTTTTATTAGCGTAGTAGTAAATGAATGTTAGAATTTTAGAAGCGAAAAAGTATAAAGTTAAAATAATGGCAAA
>NW_008705322.1:793460-799613 GCF_000326865.2 Helobdella robusta | reverse complement strand
CATCTCAAATTGCTTAATAAAAATAATCCTATCTACCTATTCAATTACCTTAACCAATCTATATTAAATTGTTAATGGTACGATAGTCGAAAGCCCCCCTTCATTCTCCCTCCTTGCACAGAGGTTCACCGACAGCCAGGGCACCGGATAGAAAACCATTGCCGTGCGGATAGTAGACTATTGCCGTGCGGATAGTAAACCATTTGCCGTCCGGAAGCCGTGCGGGTAGTAGACTATGGCCGTGCCGCATGGTAAATCATTACCGTGCAGATAGTAAACCATTGCCGTCCGGATAGTAAACCATTGCCGGTACACCACTGGCCACCAAGGCTTACCTCTGACAACAGACTTCGAAATTCAGAGTCTATCGGCTATCGTGCCCTCAACTTACCTATTCATTACAATTAAGCCCTAGCTTACCTAAAATTACAAAACTCAAGAGCCCAATTCATTGGCCTTTCGGCACCCACCCCACCACCTACGTAATGCCTTGGGCTCCAACTTAGTAATAATAATATAAAACTTAAACCCTAAATCTATTAATGAGTATGTGTTACAACGTAGCCTTAACCTACCTATTCATTACATTACGGCCATAGCTTACCTAAAATTACAAAACTCAAGAGCCCAATTCATTGGCCTTTCGGCACCCACCCCACCACCTACGTAATGCCTTGGGCTCCAACCTCATAATAATAATGTAAAACTTAGAATTAATCTACCTATCAATACACTTAGAGCGTTTTAATTTACATTACAAGATTGTTCCTAGAATTACATTATTGCCCTTAACTACCTATAAAATTAAATTACTCTTAACCTTAGTAATAATAGATTAGAATGTGCAATGAAAATAAAATTACGCTCAAATACTAACATATGTGTTTATGTATGCAATTGTGTGTGTGTGTGTGTGTGTGTATACGCCGATGCGTGTAATGTGGGTGCAGGAAAAAATAGAAGCGATAAACTAACGCGCCTACCTATTCAACTACATTAGTCTTGGATGCTTCCTATCTATCCTACCTACAATTAAAATTATGCCTATCTAACCTACCTATATAGCTATTTAATGTAATTGTGTGTGTATGTGTGTGCGTGTATGCATTCCTACTTAATGATAAATTACAGAGAAAAAAGAATAAAACGTATCCCAGCCAGGCGTGTATTCTTTGCCACTGAATGAACGAACGTAGCCTGACATCTTCCATGATGAGCTCCTTTGGAAGCTTCAACCTGAATGAAATGAATAAAATGAAAAAACTTATTTAAATTAATATAAATGAAAACTGAAAAACGAGCCGCGGTGAAACCCGCCAGCAGAAAAAGCCAGCCAACTGGTAAAGAAAGGAACCGCAAAGAAACCGTAAAGCGTACCCGTCAGGCGTGCATTCTTTGCCAACGAATGAACGAACGTAGCGTGACATCACAGCCATTCTGATCGTCCGCGATGAACTCCTCTGGAAGCTTCAACCTGAATGAATGAACCTGAATGAACCTAAATAGAAAAATCTTATTTATTTAATCAAATAAAATGAAAATAGAAAAACGCAAAGAAGCCGACCGGTCGGCAAAGAAAAGAACCTCAAAGAAAGGTATCTATATAGGATTTATGCTCTATATAACTCTATATAACCATGCAAACTACAACATTCAATCAATAAAAATCAGCCTAAAACCAGGAACCACCGCGTACCTGTTGAATGTATCGTGTGAAACAAAACAAAGAAAAACAAAAAACACACCACCGAGTAAGAGTAAAAGAATAGAAGTCCCTAATCTACCTATGTATCTAAATTATCTTATGCCCTAGCTTACCTATATAATAAATTAATCTCAATCTCACCTACCTATGTTTCATTAACTTAACTCAAGACTCATGAAGAAAGAGAAAAAAGAGTAAAACAGAACAAAAATACTACCACACAAACAAACATGATGTATGTATGCATGTATGAGCAACCGCTAAAGAACCCACCGAAAATATAAAAAAAATACAACATACAAACCACAGACAAACATATATAGCCGCACAACTCTATATAAATCTATATAACTCTATATAATAAAATAAATAAAATAAAAAAAATAAATAAATGAGATCAGGCAGACCGCTTCAAGCTCTAAGCGAGGCAGAATGCCTGATCTGATTTTCATGCTGTCTCAGCTCCTATTTATACTAGTTTCAACCATACATTCTCATCATTTCAATCATTCACATCAGTAAAAATCTTATTTAATGTATGTACTACACTATTATACAGTCTTAACAACAGTGCTAACCGTACTAAATTCACGTCAACGAACGAACGCCTTCGAAACTTTCTGATTGGCTGGTTGAATCTGATGCTATACTGTTTTTTATATAAGCATATAATCTTATTAATTATTTGTTTGCATGGATTCTAGTTATATATATATATAATATATATATTAAAATTAATAAACATAAATATATTGTATAAATTCATTATAAAAGCAGCAGTAATCAATACTACCTATTTAGGCACGCAGTTCAAATTTTTCGGGGAGAATTCAAAATAGTCTGAGACCACACCTTGCTTAACATCCAATTCCAAGCCGAGCCAAGCCAAGCTGAGATATGCTTAGATTTATAAGCGCTTTTATATTAAAATTTTGCTCGCTTTATATTAGCAGGTCGCACGATTTTTTAAAAAAATTTTTTTCGTATATAAACTACTTTTTCTTATAAAGTAAAATTTGCTGATTAAAATAATACTAAATTTATTATTGTAGCATTTATAGTTACCGAGAAAACGAATTTTGAAAGAATTATTTTTACTTTCAACTTGCGCCATGTTAAGAGTGGCGCTCAATGTTAAGTGAGCATGGAGCGTTACATTCGCGCACAAGACATGAAAAGAACGATTTAAAATTGAACACAACACAATTTTTCTTCTTGTTTTTATAACAGCTGTAAAATAAGAAAATAATAATTATGAATAATTTATATTTATAATAAAATTTAATTATAAATGATTAATTATAATTATAAAATAATTATATATGTATCTATAATTTATATATATTATTTATATATTAAAATTTAATAATCATAATCATATTACAATGGTATTTATATTTTTATATCATATAATATATTATAATTTATATATATATATATGTTGGGCAGCTGTTGAACTGCATGAAGGAGCTTCTGGGTTCAGACTGGTTGGCTGACCAATAACTTTAAAATAAATTGATAATGAATTGAACAAAAAATTATGTCTCAACTATTTTTAATTTTATTATTTTTACTAATTGTGGCCTGGCTGAAAAAAAATTAAAAAAATTCACTTGAATTACAGTTTCAAAAATAATATTACAGAATGTTAATATATGATTATTTATTACATTTCTTAAAAAATTATTAATAATAATATATTATATATATAATACCATATATAATATAATAATAATAATCAAGCAGGAAACTTAATAGTTATGACCATTCTATTCCAAAAACACAGACAACCACTGGATTTTTGATCATGGGAAAAAATCAAAAAAAATTTTATCATATTGTAATTACAAAAATATTGGTACAATGTGAATGTTAAATAAATGGTTATTTATCACATTTCTTCAAAAATTGTCGTTGTTGCTAGCAGTTACGAACATTCTGGTGAAAAAACTACCAATACAACTCAAACAACGCATTTTGAATTTCGTGACTGCGAGGTGCACGCGGAAAAAAATCCATAAAAAATTTCATTATAATCTAATTTCAAAAATATTTTTACAGAATGTTAATAGACGGTTAATTATTACATTTCTTCAAAAAAATCGGTGTTGCTCATGAAACTTAGCAGTTATGAACATTCTTATAAAAAAACACAGCCAATACAATGCATTTTCGTGGCCGACGGTGCACGCGGAAAAAAATCCATAAAAAATTTCATTATACTCTAATTTCAAAAATATTTTGACAGAATGTTAATAAATGGTTAATTATCACATTTCTTCAAAAAAAATCGGTGTTGCCCATGAAACTTAGCAGTTATGAACATTCTTATAAAAAAGCACAGCCAATACAACGCATTTTGGTGACCGACGGTGCACGCGGAAAAAAAATCCATAAAAAATTTCATTATATTCTAATTTCAAAAATATTTTTACAGAATGTTAATAATTGGTTAATTATCACATTTCTTCAAAAAAAATCGGTGTTGCCCATGAAACTTAGCAGTTATGAACATTTTTATAAAAAAACACAGCCAATACAATGTATTTTAGTGACCGACGGTGCACGCGGAAAAAAATCCATAAAAAATTTCATTATACTCTAATTTTAAAAATATTTTTACAGAATGTTAATAATTGGTTAATTATCACATTTCTTCAAAAAAAATCGGTGTTGTCCACGTTTAACTAACTTTATAAAAAAAATTAAAATACACCAACCTCGTAGCGAATAGTCTGCAACAAATGTGACTCAGAACAACAAAGAAAAAATATTTTTATAATAATACACATTTCTTTTATCGCTCATAACAACCAAAAATTATATAGATGGGCGCATTTTCGAAAAATAAACAAAAATAACGACGACGAAAACGCGAGTTTGCGATAACAATATATATATATATAGTATGTATAGTATATAAATTCATTTTTAAAGCAACAGTAATCAGTGCTACATATGTGCGCACGCAGTTCAAATTTTTCTGGGAGAATTCAAAATAGTTTGAGACCACACCTAGCTTAACATCCAATTTCAAGCCGAGCCAAGCCAAGCTGAACCAATATGCGTAGATTTATAAGCGCTTTTATATTAAAAAATTTTGCTCGCTTTATATACGAATATCCCAATATAACAAATTTTCCATCCTATTTAAAAAATTTTCATTGATGCTTTTTAATCAGTCAGGTCACAATCATCATCATCGATATCGCGGTGAAATCAAATTGAATTTTTTTTTTTTAAATTCTTGATAAAAGTAACTAATATATATATATATATGTAAGATTGTTTCTAAATTAACCTGATTTATTAATCTGTAAAACAGTTTATTCAAACAAATTAAATGTCATATAATCAAATAATATAAAATAATACAGAGATATAAATTAAAGAAAACATACCTGTAAAACAGTAATCAATTACAGGCTTATTCATACGAAACTCATAAATCAAATAAATTATAAAATATGTCAATCACGTGGTGCAGCACATTTATCGCAGCACATTTATCGAAGCACATTTATCGAAACCCAAACAAAGATCCAACATATATCAAAGATATTGAATATCATAGGTATGAAATAAATACATAAATGTGGTTACATTTACATCTCCCCCCTTCACGTTACTTTTTGAGGAATATAAAGTGACAATTTGTTAATATGAAAAAGATTAGATTGTTTTTTTTTCTTCCACAGTCTACTTCAAAAATCGATGAAGAAACTTTCTTGAGAATTTTAAACGGACCAACTCTTATTTTATCCATCTTACTTCGGTTGAGTCTATTACCATTCTGGATATAGACTTGGTCGCCCACTTTAAATTCATATTCTTGTCGATTTTTATCAATTCGTTTTTTGTTCATTTCAAAGTTTTGCTGGGAATTCTTACATGCTTGCATTCTATCTGCTATTATATCGCTTTCTGGTAAGTCATCTGGGATGATAGCTGACCTTGTGCCATACAATAAGTATTCTGGTTCGAATTTTGTAGAACTATGGATTGTACGATTGTATTCTTTGACGCATTCATCTGCAATGGTAGACCATGCCTGTTTTGTTCCACTGTTTATTTTACATCTTATTCTATTAACCAGTGTTTGATTTAGTCTTTCATTTAGTCCATTTGATTGAGGGCAATCTACACATGTAAAAATTACTTGAATGTTCATCTGGTTGAGGTACTTTTTGAATTCTGAAGAATTAATTCCAGCGTACTGGTCAGCTAAAAGTATTTTGATATTATTTTTTTTAGCAATTGGGTGAATTAAATTTATGAAATCTGTTGCACATTGATTTTTCGTAGTGGAGATCCAAGCATATCTACTAAAATGGTCCACTAAAATATGCATGTATTTCTTTGGTGATCTGTTACCGACAAAACCACCAACTGTATCAATGGACATAATTTGAAATGGTTCTGTTGCAAGGCCTAATTTTGACATTAAT